>NC_037302.2:15241106-15541106 GCF_000002775.5 Populus trichocarpa | reverse complement strand
TACAGTGCTACCTAGCATATATAGTGGATATAGAGAAAGAAGTTCCTCAATTAGACCAAGTCCCTATAGTTAGGGAGTTTATTGATGTCTTTCCCGATGACTTACCTGGATTGCCTCCATATAGGGAAATTGAGTTTTGTATTGATTTGGTTCCGGGTACTGAACCGATATCAATGGCACCATATAGAATGGCGCCAGCAGAATTAAGGGAGCTAAAGGAGCAACTGCAGGATTTGTTAGATAAAAAGTTCATCCGACCAAGTGTGTCCCCTTGGGGAGCCCCAGTGTTGTTTGTGAAGAAGAAAGATGGGTCATTGAGGTTGTGTATAGATTATAGGCAACTGAATCGGGTGACTGTTCGAAATAGATACCCACTCCCTCGCATTGATGATTTGTTTGACCAGTTGCAGGGAGCTCAATTCTTTTCTAAGATCGATCTTCGATCTGGGTATCATCAGTTGAGGATTAGGGAGGCAGACATTTTGAAGACAGCTTTTAGAACTCGGTATGGTCATTATGAGTTCTTAGTGATGTCTTTTGGGTTGACGAATGCACCAGCAGCTTTTATGGATTTGATGAATAGAGTGTTTGGCCAGTTTATTGATCGATTTGTGATAGTTTTTATTGATGATATTTTGGTGTATTCGAGGTCTAGGGAGGAGCATGAGCAGCACTTGAGAATGGTGCTTCAAACTCTGCGAGACCATCAGCTGTATGGCAAGTTCTCAAAGAGTGAGTTTTGGTTGGAGAGTGTAGCATTTCTTGGGCATGTAGTGTCAAGGAATGGGATTGAGGTTGATCCTCAAAAGATTGAGGCAGTTAAGCAGTGGCTTAGACCTACTTCGGCGACAGAGATTAGAAGTTTCTTAGGTTTGGCCGGCTATTATCGGAGGTTTGTGGAGAACTTTTCTCGGATTTCTGCACCATTGACTAAGTTAACGCAGAAAAATGTTAAGTTTCAGTGGTCTGAAGCTTGTGAGAAAAGTTTCTTGGAGTTGAAAGAGAGATTGACTACAGCGCCTGTTCTAGCAGTACCATCAGGTTCTGGTGGTTACACAGTGTATTGTGATGCTTCGAGAGTGGGGTTAGGATGTGTTCTAATGCAGCATGGCAAGGTTATTGCCTATGCTTCACGGCAGCTGAAGAAGCATGAACAGAACTATCCTACACATGATTTAGAGATGGCGGCTGTAATTTTTGCCTTGAAGATTTGGAGGCACTACTTGTATGGTGAAACTTGTGAGATCTTCACAGATCACAAGAGTTTGAAATACATCTTTCAGCAGAGGGATCTAAACCTGAGGCAGAGGAGATGGATGGAATTGCTGAAGGATTATGATTGTACCATACATTACCACCCGGGTAAGGCAAATGTAGTTGCCGATGCTTTGAGTAGAAAATCATCAGGGAGCTTAGCTCATATTCAGGAGGTACGAAGACCTCTGATTAGGGAGCTGCATGAGTTGGTGGATGAAGGAGTCAGATTTGATCTTAGTGAAGCTGGAGCAATGATTGCTCATTTTCAGGTTAAGTCAGATTTGTTTGATAAGATAAAAGCAGCTCAGAAGAAAGATGATTCACTACTCAGGATTAGAAATGAGGTTGAGCAGGGTAAGGCTGCAGGTTTTGTGATAGGTGATGATGATGTGCTGAGATATAGGGATAGGCTTTGTGTACCTGATGTAGATGATCTGAGGAGAGAATTGATGGTAGAGGCACATCAGACAGTTTACACAATGCATCCAGGTTCCACCAAGATGTATAAAGACCTTAAGGTGTGTTATTGGTGGAATAGGATGAAGGCTGATGTAGCAGATTTTGTTTCTAGGTGTTTGACCTGTCAGAGGGTAAAGGGTGAACACCAGAAACCTCCTGGATTGTTGCAACCATTGTTGATTCCAGAATGGAAGTGGGAAAGGATCACAATGGACTTTGTGACAGGATTGCCTAGGAGTCAGGAGGGTTATGATTCAATATGGGTGATTGTTGATAGGTTGACAAAATCAGCCCATTTTCTGCCAGTTAGGATTACTTATGGATATGCAAAGTTGGCAGAATTATTTATTAGTGAGATTGTACGGTTGCATGGAGTGCCAATCTCGATAGTGTCTGATAGAGGTCCACAGTTTACATCGCGGTTTTGGGTGAAATTCCAAGAAGCTATGGGTACTAAAGTGCAGTTGAGTACAGCTTTTCACCCTCAGACAGATGGTCAATCTGAGAGGACTATTCAGATCTTGGAGGATATGTTAAGGGCTTGTGTTATGGATTTTGGAGTTGGTTGGAGTAAGTTCTTACCATTAGTGGAATTTGCTTACAACAACAGTTATCAGGCTAGCATAGAGATGGCACCTTATGAGGCTTTGTATGGTCGGAAGTGTAGATCACCGGTTTGTTGGTTTGAGGTTGGTGAGAAGAGGCTAATGGGACCAGAGTTGATTCAGATTACCTCAGAGAAGATAGAGGTAATTAGAAATAAGCTTCAAACAGCTCAGAGCAGACAAAAGAGTTACGCAGATAAAAGAAGGCGTGACTTAGAGTTTTCAGTGGGTGACTGTGTGTTCTTAAAAGTATCACCGATAAAAGGAGTATTCAGGTTTGGGAAGAAAGGCAAGTTGAGTCCTCGGTTCATTGGACCGTATGAGATTCTGGAGAGAGTTGGGGCAGTTGCTTATAGGTTAGCATTACCACCAAACTTGTCCGCTATTCATCCGGTATTTCATGTTTCAATGCTAAGGAAGTATATGTCAGATCCATCGCATGTATTAGAGGTTTATCCCATTGAATTGAGGGATGATATGGTTTATGAGGTGCAACCAGAAGCTATAGTCGACCGACAAGTGAGGAAGCTTAGGTCAAAAGATATAGCTTCAGTGAAAGTGCAATGGAAAGGTCATTCACGTGAGGAAGCGACATGGGAGCTCGAGGATAAGATGCGTGAGGAGTATCCTCATCTTTTCGATAATCTCGGTAAGTATTCAATCTTTCTATTAAGTTTCGAGGACGAAACTTTTATAAGGTGGGGAGATTGTAATGTTTTGAATTAATAAGTAGGAAAATACAATAAAGCCCTTGGTGGCTTAAAGTGTGGGTATAAATGAATGAGGGATAGTGTGGTAATTAGATAAACATAATATATATAAATAGAAGAAAAAAAAAAACAAAAGAGGGATCTGAATATTTTGAGTGAAAAACCGTGAGAGAGAAGGGAGAAGGGAGAAAGAAGAAGAAGAAGAGAAAAGAGGGAATTTAGAAAGGAAATAGAAAGGAGTTGGAGGAAATAAGTAAAAAGGTAAGATTTAGGTTGTTAAATGTATAAATTTGTATTATTGAGCTTTTAATTTTGGTTTTGATAAATGTTAGGGTTTTGAAAATTTGTGTTTTGGGTTTAATTGATGAATTAAATTGAATGTTATAAGGTTGATTGTTATGGGTAATTGATTAATGAGTTGATTATGGAAGATTGTGATGATTTTGAGTTATGAATTGTGTAAATGGTGAATGTTGAGTTAGAAATTTGGCAAGAACAGTAGGTTTCTGTTAAAAATTCTGGGTTGGAGGTTGAAGATGATGAAAATTCAATTTGGTCCCTCAATTTTGGAAAATTACAGTTTAGTCCCCAAACTTTGGAAAATTTGCAGATTGGTCCCTGGAGCATATTCCGAGATTCTGAACAGAATAACATATGAATTATGGACAGAATTACTGTATAGATAAGAGAATTTAACACTTTCAATTTAGTCCTTCAATTTGACAAAAATTACAATTTGACCCTAAAAATTTGGTAAAATTCCAGAATGGTCCTTGGAGTATAATGATATGATCTGGACAGAAATGAGGACTAATTATGGTCATAATTTCAGTATATTCATGGATTTATGATAAATTTCAGTTTGGTCCTCCAATTAGACAAAAGTTGCAATTTGACCCTTAAAAATAGGATAAATTACAGATTAGTCCCTAGCTGTAATACTAGCTTTTGCAGATTGGTTTGATGAATAATTAAGGGTCATTTAGTAAATTATTATCAATTTTATTAGTTGTTTTTATTATGGATTAGATTTCGGGAAAACCGTTAAATGTTGGGTTTTTAGGAAAAATAACTAGTTAGTTCAAAAACATATAGGGTTATGGAATATACCCTTAGATAAGTGTATTAAATAGGTGATATATTCCTTTGAGTTATTCTTGAATATGCCTTCTTTGTATTCAGATAATCCTGATATTCTACCGGCAGGACGTCAGTAGGATTTTCTTCAGTATTTGCTCTTGGCTTCTGTTTGCTTTTGAGTCAGGTGAGTGGATAACTTTCCATATGCATGAGAAATAGTATAAATATTTGATTTGTTAATATGAATTGAATCATGCTTCTTGATAATATATATATGTTGATTATTATCCTTATTTTGATAAAGCATGATCAATTATTGAATCTGAATTCTTGATATGAACCAGTATATATTTTGAATTGAATTCTGAATTGATAGCTCCTCATTTGATTGATGTCATGAGTTGAGCCTTGAGATATGAATACGTCTGTTTGATTATGATTATGAACCTATGGTATGTCAGTCAGAATACCCATGCTAACAGGGTAGTGTTAGTCTTTGTGCACATCGTATCTGAACCCTAGTTGGTCGGGGGAGTCACCAACCTGTGTGGACTGATCATCCCACAGTACGGAGCCTCATGCTCATTGCATTTTGATTTTCTGACGAGTTTTACCATATGATCTTCTTGTTATGGCCAATTTGAGAACACTTCCATAAGAACCTAAAGCCAGTTGTATATATATTTCTCATTGCTGTATTACCTCGTGTGTGTATATTGAACGTTATCTACTCACTGAGTTGTTGAACTCACCATCTCATTATTTATCCTTTTCAGGCTTATAGCTTGATAGCAGGTCATTTTGTTGGACCTTCAGAACCTGCTTTTTTGTTGTACTTTGTACCTTTCCTTTATGTCTAGTTGGTGCTCCAAAACTATGAATTATATTAACTCTTGTATTAAGACAATTCAATTATATTATGAAGTTGATTTTGTTGTTAATGTTGCGTTGAACTCTGATTGAGTTAGGATAAGTTTGTGTGTAAGTTTGGGTTCGCATAGGTATGGAACCTTGGAGGGGAACCTTGCCTATGTGCCGGTCATGGATCCGGGATTCGGGTCGTGACAGGATTGTTATCATTTAATCTAACAGAATTGATACTGGAAGATGTAGTCTCTGTGTGATCTCTCGTTTTCCTTGTAGTTTTTTGTATTTCAACACATGAATTCTAGCTAGTTGGTTTAACAGACCCTGACTATGCTTTTACTCCCTGCTTTTGGCAAAGAAGCGGGCTCATCAGCTTGTGATAAATATCTGGATCTCGCGATGTATTAAAATATCTGTCGGCATGGTATTTGGTTTTAAAATAAACTGTGTCTAAAGAAGCACTAAGATTAACTCTTCTTTCTTCTATAACTCTTCTCTTCTACTGTTTTTTTTTTTTTTCCTATTAAAACTTTAACAAAATTAGTTGTGAAATATTTTAAAGACGAAATGAAGTGTGTTTTGGAAGATGATGAGATACTAACTGATTGATTGATGCTGGTTGGCAGCATCTTCCACGAACCATTACTGTAAATTCTGTGTTGATGTTGTTTTTAAAGTATTTTTTATTTTAGCTTAAGTTTAGGCAATTCTGTCAGCTCTGCTTTATTCTATTGTATACATACCTGATTGATGAATACAATAAACAAGCTTTTCTCAATCTTACTCGTTATGGTATCAGAGCTCTAATCTTATTCTTCTCTCATTTCACCGTTTTTTTTTTCTGTCTTCTCTTTTCCTCCAAGCTTCCAATGCACATTGATCACCATCAATGTAAAACCTGGAACTTCAATTCCAGACTCTCTTCATAGGATATGATCTCAATGGATTCATTGACGGATCACATCCTTGTCCAGCAACAACTATTCCAGGAACAGCACACACACTGTGGATCCGACAGGATCAATTACTTCTCAATGCCAGATATCCTTGGTTCTCTTTCACTCACAATCATGTCGTTCATTGCTCAAGCACAAACATCAAAGGAAGCATGGACAATATTAGCTAATACATATGCTAAACCATCTCGTGGCAGAATCAAGTAGGTGAAAAGTCATTTCAAACAAATCACAAAAGGCAGAACATTCTGCTGTTCTTGACAATTCGACACATTTTTTTCTGAGGATTAGGTGAATATGGTTCAGTCTATTCCATAAGTATGTCAAGCTACCATTAATTTTTATTTTTTTTAACAGTAACAAAAATCATTGATTTAGGAAAGGGCAAAGCCCAGATAACAAATGACATCCACACTTACAAGGATTTATTCGTCAGGGATATTGATTTCTTGTATACTATCTCTTCGAAACCAGATGTTGATTAATTAATCTATGCTCAGTATAGTATTTCCAGGACTATATATTCTTTCTTTAATGTGTTAATTAGCTCATCAGAAGATGCAAATATGGGCATAAAAGATATCGTGGAAACTTCAATTTAGTCACTGAAATATACATAACTTCATAAAAATTGAATTCTCAAATGTTAATAAAGAAATACAATACAAAATAGTTGACGTTTTTGTATGAATTGTATCACTTTGCCATTCACTTGCTGAATTTCAAAGTCTCTAATTCAGAAATGTATATTTTTGGTAAAAATCAAAATCTCAATTCACCAAAACACCAACTTAATTTCAAAGTCCCAAACTTTCGACAAATTTTGGCAAAATTAGGAGAAATAATGTTGAGTTTTCCATAAATGATTGTTAATGTCCAGAGAGAAAGAAGGGATGGAGAGAGAGAAAGAGAGAAAAGAAAGGAGAGAAGGTAAGAAGGAAGAGACTAAATAATATATACAAGGACAATTTAATTATTTTATTAAATTTAAAAATTTTGTTTTTAATGAATCCTTTACAACACCATGTTCTTCTGTCATTGCTTGGCAAAAATGATACGAAGTCTCAAGGATTGATGGGAAAGAAAAGAAATATCTTAGCAATAATTATGCCGAATCCGTTACAACTGATTAATTGAAATGAAACAGGATTTGTGTCTGTCCTCAATAATTAAGCTTCAAAAAAAATTGATTTGGCCATGTTTTTCGAATAAGGATTTGATGCTTTCTACATGATCAATAATGGATGCACCAAACATTCTGCTTGACAAATGTATATGTCCAATTTCTCTTTGCATAAGCATCATTTTATGTTCCATCAGGTACTGCCAGAGTCATTCACTCCCTTTCTCTTTGCAGCTTTAACTCTGTTCTACATCATATAGGCTAATCAGCTGCAACAAGATTCACAAGAATTTGCTTTGGTGCTTGAGAGAGCGACATTTAGCATCACCATAGCCTCCTCTGAAGAATACTCTGACCCCGATTCTGGATCTACCACCTCCGAAAGACTTCCACTCTCTTGCAAAACATAGGCCTGGTAGAATCCCAGATAAATCCAAATAAGGATGCTATAATGTATTCAATACTGTAAAATGAGTATAACAACAAATGCAGATACAAGTTGGGCAGGAACCAAAAAAGATTAGGAAACGAGACGGCTGTCTTAGACAGATTATGAGGATGCATAGTTTGAATATTTGAGGAAACACTACATGCAATGATGCAAAATTGACAAGAAACACGAGGATGGCCAGTTCACTTACAGATACAATGTGATGTTTTGCAATCAAATGTTTTCCAATGAGCATCAAACAAGGAATGAACGAGAATGCTAGACAGTATAAGATTACTCGGTCAAGAAGGTAAACAAACTCATCCTTTGGCCTGTAGTTTTTGTTGATCTTACCACTTACAATTTCCAAAGCAACAACTCCAAAGCTACAAACATTTTCTTTGTTAGTTTAGTAGCCACGCATTGCATACTCAGGAGCCATATAACCACTGACAAATGAAAAAAAAAAGGTGGTTAAACTCGCTACACAATCCATGGTTTTCACTTGTTTTCATTCTCAAACAGCCATTATTTGATTACGATAATATAAATGATCAAGGGTTGTAAATGCAAGGGCTTTTGTCTGGTGAAATGATCATACACAGCAACACAACAACCAAGCCTCGATCCCAAACTATTTGGGTTCAGTTATATGGATCCTTTTCCATCATTCTACAAGGTGATAAACAAACAAACAAACAAACAAAGAAAATGGTAAAAATTTGCAACTAAGAAGTTGCAGGTTCAAAGCTTTGGACCTACCACTTCAAGGATCATGGAAAAGGTACATTTTACAAGATATGCATTTTGGGGGCATCTATTGGAGAATGGAGATATGACTGCAAGACAGTTGACACAAAATCACATACCAAGATTCATTCTTGAAAATATAGTCATCTTCAGCCCTGGTTTAAAAAACATATAAATGTTCTCATTGAAGAACTTACATGGTTCCAGCAATCCGAGTGCCGATGTGGGTACTGTCCATCTTCATTTAGCTTTGCCAAACCAAAATCAGAAATTTTGGCATTGAGTTCCTTATCAAGAAACACATTGCTTGTTTTGATATCCCCATGCCCAATTTTTATTATTGACTCTTCATGGAGGTAATCCAAACCTCTAGCTACTCCCAGGCAATTTTTCTGCCTGATAGGCCAGTCCAGTTTCAATCAGAACTTTACACCCTTCCCTGTAAATTATAGAAGATAAAAGACATTCACTTTTTTAAAGCCAAACAAAATACCTTTTTTCCAAAATGCTTCTGATGGAAGGAAGAAATTAACTCACCAAATAGAGCACGGGACAGGCAATTGTTCTGCATGTACTCGTACCCAAGCATCAATTGATTTCCTTCAACACAACTTTACAAGATTTGGATGTTGCAGTGCAGATATCATTCCTATCTCATTCCCAATTTCACGGTTTCCTTGCTTAGACTTTGAGGAAAGCAGCATCACTGCAATCACACAGTTCCATCTGATAGTGAACGCTGTGTTCAATAATTAAAAGTTCCCACCTCAAACTTATGGCTAGCAATTAATAGTTTGCACTGCTTTCTTTATTTGCCTTACTACATCTAAAACTAGAAAGAATCCAAAAGGTTTATGGGGAACATATGACCTATTTCCATAGCTATTTTCTACGGCTAACTTATAGAATGTAGTTAGGACAGAACCATTAAACATGCAGTTACCTTGTAAACAGAACTGAAATCACCCTTGCCGACTTTGTCGACTTTGTTTTCCGCATCGAAGTTCCTGGTAGTAGCTTTCATATGTCTTAGTGTGAAAAGTCCTGTTTGCAGATCTAGGCCTCTAAGCTCTGTCAGACCACAATTTTGGATGTCAAAGAGAATACTCATAAAAATGTTTGATTAAACTATTTTATTCATAAAAAATTAAAATCCCAACTTACCTGTACAGTAAGTATATTCAATGAATGCGATTATTAAATTAGTGGAACCAATTATTATTATATTTTCAAGAATTTAGCTAAAATCTCAACTTACACTTGTACCCTCTATACTATATCGATTGTTGGGATATGAGAAATCTTGGGCCACTCAGAGCCGTTCTCCTTTCTACAATTTTCTGAGAGATGTGGACATCCCCCTAAAATCCGCAATCCCTTCAGTTTGGAGAGGCGTTGAATGGCTGTTAAGCTTGGCAGATACTTAAGATTCTTACAATTATCAATCCCAAGATATCGAAGAGAAGAAAGGTTGGCCAACCAATCTGGCAAAGCTTCCTCAAATCCCTCTCCCCTGAAATCACATATTTCCAATCTCTCAAGGGCAGTGAGGTGTTGGAGTTGATGCTGTACGCTCTTCAGTTTATCCCATCCACATATCTCCAGTCTTTCAAGGGATCCACTCAAGTTGAGGTGTTGGAATGAGTTTAAAACTCCTGCAGGAAAAGCCTCCAGCTCCTCTGAGAAACCACCAATGGCCAATTCCTTCAGTTGGGTGAGGCCGCCTAAGCAATCATCGTCTGGGAAATGACTCAAACTCCGACACCCACTGATTTCTAAATAAACAAGAGAAGGTAATTGTCGTAAACCATGCCATTCAATACTGCTGATCTTATCACAACCTCTAATCTCTAATCTTCGAAGCGAAGACAATTCTTGTAAATCACTGATATGGATAAGCTCCCTGCAATCCCATATGTACAATTCCTCTAGAGATGCGCAACATTGTAGTCCGCTCGGAAGAGCTTCCAATTTCAAATTATACATCGACAATATCTTCAAAGAATATTTCAATTCTTGAAAATCACCAGGAATTGAGATCAACTCAAGGCAGCCATCTATATCCAATTTCACCAGAGTTGTGCAGTGTTGTACGCTTGGAATTGATGTCAGCTTTGGACAACCCTCTATGCTCAACAACTGAAGAGACGTGAAGCCATGAAATTCACCAGACAAATATCTCAGTTCCTCACATCCTGCAATTTCAAATTCTACAATAATTAAAAGTTCCCACCTCAAACTTATGGCTTGCAATTAATAGTTTGCACTGCTTTCTTTATTTGCCTTACTACATCTAAAACTAGAAAGAATCCAAAAGGTTTATGGGGAACATTTGACCTATTTCCATAGCTATTTTCTACGGCTAACTTATAGAATGTAGTTAGGACAAATGACAGCAACCATTAAACATGCAGTTACCTTGTAAACAGAACTGAAACCACCCTCGCCGACTTTGTTTTCCGCATCGAAGTTCTTGGTAGCAGCTTTCATCTTAGTGTGAAAAGTCCTGTTTGAAGATCTAGGCCTCTAAGCTCTGTCAGACCACAATTTTGGATGTCAAAGAGAATACTCAGAAGTTCATAGAAAAAGTTATGTTCTGTTTTCAGCATCTTCAAGAGAATATTAAACAGAGCAATTCTAGTCGACAGGAATTGTTGAAGAGTTAGCAATTCATAGACAATATTTTTAAATCTTCGAAGAAAAGTATAATGGGAATTGAGTAATTAATCTGGTAGTCCAAGTAGAGATGCCAGAGAGCTTGGTAGTTTTTTCTTCCCCCTTTCTATAATGACCCCAAAAGAAATACCAATACCTTTATCCGCAGAGACTTTGGCACCGAGCCAACCATTTCTCTGCGGTGCCATTGGCACCTAGTACTAGAAGGGCAACGAAAACTGCTCCGGCTACTGTTCCAGTCACTATGGCTACAACATTCCTGTTGCCACACACACACGTAATCTTGAAATGCGCACACACACACACGTAATTAGGTGCAAATCCGAAGCTCAAGCATGATTTGTGTGGGGATTTGATCTTGAATTTTATAATTAAGATTCTCCAATATTTAGAGATCATCATCAAGAAATTAAGCCATAGACTTTGAAGCCAATCAAATTCTCATTAAAAACCCAACTTTAAAAGGACAGAGGCATCCAATTCCATATGAAGAAAGTAAAAAGTTAAAAAAAATTCCTATAAATAAATAAATAAATAAAGAGAGGAATCAATAAATAAGAGAATGAAGTTTTTAAGGTTGGGATGATAACAAGAATATTATAACAAAATCTGATAATTATCGCGAGCGTTGGGAAGCTCCCACTCCACCACTGACTTGCATTTGATGTTTTCAAGAGGGAGGGAAGAGATTGATACTGAGAGAATGAGAGAAAAGGAGAAATTAAAGCATGAGCTTACCCGTAATTCATTATTTATATTAAGGGGCAGTGTCGTCTCCTCCCAAGCCAACTCTACAAAGGGCAGAGTATAAAACCAGTAAACACCAAAACTTAATTCCATTTTTTTATTATATTATTAAATTAAATTATATTAAGGGCAGACTCATCTCCTACCCTATAGTTTGAAACTTTACAAAGGCTTTAATTGTTTTATTCACCGAATGATAAGGTTGTACCCAAAATTACTAAAATTACTCTCTAAATAATATAAGAAAAACATGAAAAATGCTAAGTAATCAATGTTTTCTCTTTTGTTTTTTTGGTTCATAGACTGTGCTTCAATTAAGAGACGCACAAAAAAAGAAAAAGTGTCTGCTTACATAGCTGTCAGGTTGACCAACTTGGCAAGTTCTGCAGGCTACTTTCCTGTCATTGCATTGAAGAGAAAACACTGAAGAGAAAAGACATTTAGCATCATATTGAGTTATGATTTATTTAAATAATGAATTTAGTTAGAAATATTGATATATTAGGTAATTTTGTAAAATCTAGATTTGAGGTTGAAAATTATAAAATTTTAGTTTAATTCTTTAATTTATAAAAATATCAGTTTAGTCCCTGAATTTTAGACGGCTTACGTATTAGTTCCTAAAGTATAATTTGAGATTCTAAATATAATTAAAGATGAATTATATACAAAATTTCAGGATAATTATAAATTTATGATATTTTTAATTTGTTCATTTAATTTAATAATATTATAATTTAACTCTAATAATATGATAAAATTTCTAAATATTTCCTAGAATATAATTTTTGAGATTCTAGACAGGTGTGTGGGTGAAAACACGAATGAAAACTCCATAAAGGGACGGAGGACATCGCATGCGTGAGCATGCGTTAGGAAGCTCCATTGTCTTGCATTTGATGTTTAGCAATATAATAAACTCATCAGTCATTAAGCTTAATCCAATTAAAACAACAATGCTTACTCTTAATTTAATATTATATCAAGGGCAGTGTCGTCACTCATCCTCCATAAACCCTTACAAAGGGAAGAAGCACATCCTTTGCGTTAGGATGCTCCCACTCCACTACTGACTCCCACCATTCTTTTGGTTTTATATATATTAACAAAGGGACGAAGGACATCTTTGGTGTTAGGATGCTCCCACTCCACTACTGACTCCCACCATTCTACTGGATATACGTAAATGTTTTTAAGAGAAGGGGGAGGAGATGGCTGGCCGTTTTCAAGCAACGGAGTACAAATTCCCATCCTCTTCAGCTTCTGACAATCATAAACTTCAATTACTTCTAGAGAATCGCAAATCAGTTTTTCACTACAAATGCTTTTCAGTTCTAGTAATCCAAACACTACCAGTTCTCTTAACTTGGGGAGTTTGAGTTCGCTGTTGCTGCTTTCTTCATCCATAACCCCTTCTTCATCCGATCTTGTTCCACTTATTATCTCCTCCATCTTCACACAATCTGTTACTCTAATCGCTTCCAGGTTTACGAGGCTTGGCAGCAAGACAAGGGGGAACAACTTCTTCATGCTTTTACAACCACAACAATGAAACTCTTTAAGACCAGAAAATATATCTTTGTACGATGGAGATGGTAGTGGAGCAGAGCGGAACCAAGAAGATGAAACCAAGCTCTCCATGCTATTGCAATACTTAATGTTGATAACCTCCAGTTCAGTTGCATTCTTTATTAGAGACCAAAAATCGCATAAACTTGTTGCATCATAATTATAAATGTCAAGTTGTTGAATGTCCTTCGAGAACATGACCTGAAAATCTCCATCTCTGTCGATACTCAAGCTACCCCAAACAATTGTTTTCCTTCTGCAATCATCTACTGCATAATAATAATACTTATCCAGTAGTCCTACACAAATTTTGTATGTGCTTAGTGATTTGGTGTCAGCCCGAGATTTGCGAGATTTGAGATACTCCACGTAGTCTGAGTAACCTTCAAAATGGCATTCCAAACTTTCCAAATTCCTCAAGCATCCCACTTCCTTTCCTTTAACTGTTACCGGAGCATATTGTCTCAATGTACCTTTGGTAGGAGGAATCCACTCCTCCAATACAAAGACATGCAGGTGAGAGAGCTTAGGCAACAACCCACTAGGAAACTCCTTTTCACCACATCCATTCATTCTAAGATACCTCAAGTTGCATAGACATTCCATGCCTTGAGGAATCTTTTCAAGTGTAGTATAATGGAGTTCTAACCTCTTCAGTGCCCTGAGCTTTTCCAATGACGGTACATGCCTTAACTTCATACATTTGTTGATCAATAATGCAGTGAGATTCACCAATTCAGAGACAGAATCAGATAGTTTTGTGATACCTGTAGAAGATAGATCAAGAACCTTGAGCCCATGTAATTGCTCAAAAAATGAATCTGCAATAAGCACCAGTGGATTTCCGCACAACAATAGAGTTGAAAGATTGGGACACTTTGGTGAATGTCTGGAAGGAATTTCTTCAATCTGGTTATTCATCAGTGAAACTCTCGTAAGATTCTCTGTCCACTCCTCTGCACCCGACAATTCTATTAACTGTGCACCTGCTTTAACCATGCCTTGAGAGTTATCTTCTAGTATTTGGATGGCCATATCCCTAACCAAGTCATGCATCTTGACATACCTATCATCATCATACCCTATCTTAGCTCCTTCCAATAGGCAGGCTCTTTCAAGTTTATTCAGCATCGAGTGGCCTTTGTTAAATTCTGCCTCCCTACTCTTCAGCCCTTTTATCACTCCCTCGTCAATCAAATAAGCTATCAAATCCTCTCTAAGGATCTCAACGTCTTCCGGGAATAATGCACAGTACAAGAAACATTGTTGCAGTGCTGACTCCTTTAAGTGCATATAACTAAATCTCAGTACGTGGAATACCTCAGGCTCCATATCATCTTTCCTAATTCTTGATTGTTTCAGGTCCTCTAAAGCATTCCTCCACTCACATCTGTCATCCACTCCCCTCATGGTTCCGGCCATTGTTATAATTCCAAGAGGCAAGCCAGCACATTCACTTGCAACAGATTTTGCAATTTCTTCCACTTCTGGAGGAATACATCCAAGTACCTTCATGAACAGAGCCCAAGCTTCTTCCATTGAAAGAGGCTCCACTTTGATTGTCTTCTGGCAGAACATCCGCTGACAAACTCCAAATGATCGAGTTGTAAGAATTAGTTTGCATCCCTTCACTCTGATAGGAATTCCCACCTTATTATAATCAAAACAGTCCCACAAATCATCTAAGATGAGAACCCACCGTTGTTTCTTAATTAATGCTTTTGACAGTTTTGCAGCCCTTTTCCTCTCGTTGTCTTCATTTGAAAGATCTAAATAAATGTCTTTTGCAATAAGATTCTGCAATTTACAAACACTAAAATCCTGCGATACCGTGATCCAGTGAACACGAGGAAAAGTGCCAGGTTCTTGTAGAAGCTGATTGTAGATATGTGTGAGCAATGTTGTTTTGCCCGCACCCCCCATCCCGTAAATGCCAATACTTGATGAGGCTTCATCATTCATTATCCATGACCAGATAGCATTCTTATTATTTTCAAACTCTCCACCTGTTAGTTCTTCAGTTAGAAACACATCTCGTCCGCTGTCATCGCCATTACGTTGAAGAACTTCACGAGAGTTGTCTCTCACAACAGGCTGCCCAGGGTCTCCAACCATGTTCACTAGTGGAGGACAGAGTTGATCTTCTTGAGGCTCATCGTGATTAACAAGTGGCCTCTCATGAGAACTACCTCTTACAACAGGCTGCCCAGTTACTCTCTCCAGATGTTGCCCTTCTGGTGCCACATTGTCGACTTCAACATGTAAGCTAGTAGGTAATGGATCTCCTGGAGTCTCATTTGTGTTGCCTGTAAGCCCTCCAGAAGAGCTAGCTCCTGCACCCGGCTGCACTAGTCCTCCAGTCCCATTCTCTATATCATCCTCCATTACATTATTGATCTCTTCCAAAAATCTTTCAAGTGCTTGACCCATTGTACCTAGTGCTTGTATCCTTCCTGCATCTCCTGCAAAATTGTCGACTTCATTGTTTTGTTCTTGTGGAATGGTTGAAATGGCATTATCATTAAAATTGCTTGAACTTGCTATGCCTTTATGTCTTTTGTTGCCACCATGCACAGCTTGAAAAGCTGCTTCTTGAACGTCTTCAGGCACTTGTCTACAAATTGCAACACCACGCCCTTGGACTCCTGACAAATGCCATTTGATCCTCGTAACGGAAGTAGCAGCAGCATATTTATAGCCACAAAATGTACAGTTGAAACGACCACCATCCAACTTCCCAACAAAATCCCAAAATGGATCATTCTGTCTAGCCATTTTCACCGCTTTCTTCTTTGGCCCTTCAAACATCAAATAAAAAATTGTCAAAAGTAAGGCATAAAAATGGATGTTGAATTAATTGGAAAATAAGAACTCAATCTTAAAATGAAAATTTAGAGGAAATCATTATTTTTTAAATAAGTAAGCAAAGGAAAAGAGTGCAAACCTCAAATATCTTACAAAAGATTAATGCCGTAAGTGTGTTCACAAAATAAACTGAATCTGTATAATTAAATCAATCATTACAAATTCTAAAATTAAATAGGCAGGCACTTAACTATATATTTTCCTATAGAGATGCACTTCAAGCAGATAAAAAAATTATAACAACTATTGAATAATTTAAATAATTTTCAGAAAAGCAATCTAAGATAAAAATTTGGAAGAAACTCGGCTTTTTTTTTAAGATAAGCAGTTGAAGTTGAAAGCAAAATGAACAAAGTTATAATATGAGTTTGAGTTCTATAATGCATAGAACTCAAACTCATACTTTTATTTGGAAGAATCAAAACAACTAATATTAACAATGAATTTGGTATGAACTCTAGAAGGCAAGGACTTTAAAAGTTTCTCAATAAGATTTCAACAGCTTGCGGTTTACTAAAAAAGATTCAAAAACAAAGACAGCAACAAAATGAAGAAGATGAAGTATAAACACTTTACCTGGATTCAAAAGAATTTTAACAAAAGAATCTGAAGCTAATTGCTGAGTGGGGAAACGTGTGGACGCGCCTCAATGTTGAAACTCTGGGAAAGCTGATCTGAAAATGTAAGCACAAGAATATGAGAAAGAGTTGGCAAACTAACTAGTCACCTGTCAAGCTGACAAGAGGCACTCAACACACAAAAGAAACCTTGAGAGCAGCTGTTTTTAAGATAAGTAGTTTAAGTTGATGGCAATATGTAAGAACAAAGCTAAATATGAGTTTTGAGTTCTAAAATAGATCAAGCAACACATATACAATTAAGTTCTACTTGATTGATCAATCTACAATCCTACTTATTAATTCTACAACCAAATGGGCAAATCTTATTTGAAACAAAATTAGTGGTAGAAAAACAAGAAAAGAAAGTAGGATTTACCTTTCAAGCAAGAAAGATACAGATCAAGAACAGAATACGCGATGATTCGATTCGATCAGAAAAAGGAAGCACAGATCATGAGAAAGGTTTAAGAAATTTGGTGAGGGAAATTAGGAAATCAATGGTATACTGAGATATCTCTCTCTCATTGGAAGACTAGCTATTAAAAAAGTCACTGCAATTTGCAAGCAACTTTATGTTTTTTTCTTTGGAGAAGTCAATAGAAATTGGCTGGAAGCTTACTTTTAGTCAATAATTGTAAATGCCTTGTGCTTTCTTTGTCCTGTATGCAAAGACTAGTCTCACTGCCTCCTGGAAACCACCACTGTCACTTTCATGAATCTCTTGCTTTATTTATTCAAAAACACTAACTATTCAACGTGTTCACATTACACTGTTAGATGCTAAAACAAAAGTGTTATGTACTTTTTTAATAAGAAAAAAAACCAGATTCATGAGAACAATTAATGAAGATCGAAACTCCAAAGAACATCACTTGGCCAGCAATAACAGTACTACTCCGGTCAGCTGCTAGTAGGGATGAGGAAAAAATGGAATAACTGATTAAATAAGAAAAATAATAAAAAACACTGAACTGAAAAGAAAAATAATTAACTAATTAAAAAATCATAAAATTGCTGGTTGAATTCAGTTTAGGTTTTCAAATTTTAAAATTGATTGAATCGAATCAATTCAACGAGGCCATTATTTAAAACTTAAAAATACAAGTATAAATAAGTATTTTTTTAATCCTAAATCTAAAATAGCATTCTCTAAAGACAATCAGCCGCCCTTCCTTTGCTTCTGCATCTTTATTTTCTCTAATTTTCCTCTATACTCACATCCTAAAATTGTTAGGAATTACTAGGCTCTGCTGCTCCATCAAATTCACACTTTTCTTCACTTTTGATTTTAATTTTTTTAATTCTCCCATCAAAGGCACGCACTCGGTACAGGAAGTATCTACCACTGCCTTCCTTCAGATTCAAAGCGGCACTCAACTAAGGGACTTCGGGCCAGAAGAAAGTAATGTTTACTGACGGGATGAGACGAAAGAGATCCCTCTCTTTAGCTTTTAATCTTTTTTTCTTTTTATTTCTCATGTAACCTTAGATTGTTATGTCAAACTAGTAAAAAAAAATTTGTGAGGACAACAGGATAACAATTGAATATTCAGTTGGATTTTAAAATATTATCCTTAGCTGGTTTAGCTTGTTGAAAAGCTAAGATTTCTCATAAAATAAGCATAAAGTTGTGAAAATAAAAATAAAACATATAAGTTTAAACTGGTTTGGAAGGAAAAAAAAACCAAACTTAACATGGTCGATTCTAACTGGTTTTTAGTTCGGTTCAGAAACTTTTAAAAAAATAATTTCAGTTTTTTTTTTATTGATTTTACCCAAAATTGTTAGGATACTGGCATGCAAACCCGACAAGATAAAAGACAAATGATAGGATAAAATGAGAAATTAGACACACAAGAATTTACGTGGTTCACCCAATTTGGCTACGTCCACGGGCAAGTATAGAAGGATTTTACTAAGTAATGTGGGAATTACAACCTCTCTCTACTAATAGGAGAACAACTGAAATCTCTCTATTAATAGGAGAAAACACCTCACTTACTCTCTCACAAATACCTCACAATTTTGTGGGATTACTTTCCCTCTCTCACTCTTCTCTTCCTCTCTTGTTTCTCTCTTATGGTGTGTTTACAATGCTTGGATGCATTGCCTATTTATAGGCAAGCATCCATGTAAATACAAGGGGCAAGGCAAGTGGCACAAGTTTGGTGCCTACAATTTGTGACTAAGGAAGGATGGCTTCACCACCATTGTTGACTCCCACCTTTGTTGACTTAGGTGGCTGGACTTTGGTGGCTGGCTTCATATTCTCCCACTTGAAGACTTTGATGATTTAATCAAGTCTTCACACATGATCATCTGTGATTCTTCTATCCTTTCTATACTTGCCATCTTCATGCTGCTTACGTTTCTACTAGGCCATAAGAGGATCTGCACCATATATACTTATCAGTGCTGACTGGTTTAGTCAAAGCATCTGCTGGGTTTTCCTTTGTGTGAACCTTCTGAAAATCCACACTTCCATCTTCCACCACTTCGCGAACAAAGTGATACTGAACATCTATGTGTTTTGTTCTTGAATGAAACGCTGGATTCCTTGCAATATGCAAGGCACTCTGACTATCACAATACAAAAGAATCTTCTCTTGTTTGTGCCCGAGCTCCTTCATAAGTTTCTTCATCCATATTGCTTCTTTACAAGCTTGTGTAGCTGCCATGTACTCAGCTTCTGTTGTGGATAAAGCTACAACAGTCTGAAGTTTAGAGACCCAGCTCACAGCTCCTCCTGCAATTATGAACACATAGCCTGTAGTGGATTTTCTTTTCTCAAGGTCACCAGCAAAATCTGAATCAACATAACCTCTGACAGTAAATTCTGATCCTCCATAACATAATGCGGCATCTGAGGTACCCTTGATGTATCTCAAGATCCTCTTAATAGTATTCCAATGCTCTCTACCAGGATTTGCCATGTATCGACTAGTTGCTCCCACTGCTTGTGCAATGTCTGGTCTTGTACATATCATGGCAAACATTAAACTTCCCACTGCTGATGCATACGGTACTCGAGACATCTCCATCCTCTCTGCTTCATTGCTAGGAGACATACTTGAGGATAATTTGAAGTTAACAGGAAGTGAGGCGGAAATTGGCTTACAATCTTGCATGTTGAAGCGACGCAAGATCTTCTTCAAATAATTCTTCTGAGAAAGCCAAATCTTCCTTTTACTTCTGTCTCGGTGAATTTGCATCCCTAGAATCTTGTTTGCTGGTCCCAAGTCCTTCATATCAAACTCCCTAGCCAACTGTGCCTTCAATTCTTGGACTCGATCTTTGTTGGGGCCTATTACCAACATGTCATCTACGTACAACAACAAAATGATGAAAACATCATCTTCTTCAAACCTCTTGTAATACGTACAATGGTCTGAACTGAGTCTGTTGTACCCAAGGCTAATTATGAAGGAATCAAATCTCTTGTACCAACACCTCGGCGCCTGTTTGAGACCGTATAGAGATTTGTTCAACCTGCAAACCAAGTTCTCCTTGCCTGTTTCAGCAAAACCCTCTGGTTGGAGCATATAAATTTCTTCTTCAAGTTCTCCATGAAGAAATGCAGTTTTCACATCTAACTGCTCTAGGTGAAGATCAAATATAGCACACATTGCCAAGACTACTCTGATTGTAGTAAGTCGTACCACCGGAGAAAATATCTCATTGAAGTCTATCCCTTCTTTCTGAGCATACCCTTTCACCACCAATCTTGCACGATACCGCTCCACTTGATCATTGCCATCACGTTTTATCTTGTAAACCCATTTGTTGCCAATGGCCTTTCTTCCTTGTGGTAGCAGAACAAGATCCCAAGTGTTATTCTTGTGCAAAGCTTCAATCTCCTCTTGCATTGCTGTCATCCACATAGATACATCTGTGCTTTTGATAGCCTCATGAAAAGTTGATGGCTCTCCATCCTCTGTTAGAAGACAGTATGCAATGTTGCTCTCAGTAACATATTCTGAGTGCCAAGCCGGTGGTCTTCTTTCACGAGTTGACCGTCGAACTTCAGGAGTTTCAGACTCTATTTGTTCTTGTTCTTCATGCTCTGGTGCAGCTTCAGAAGAAGTACGATTCTGAGTATTTTCCATCTGGACTTCTGTAGTCTCCTTTAAAATGCTATTATTTTCTTCCATTTTCATTTTATCTTCTGCAAATATAACATCTCTGCTGATGACTACCTTGTGGGCAGTGGGATCCCACAAGCGATACCCCTTCACTCCATCAGCATATCCCAAGAATACACATTTTCTGGATTTTGAATCCAGCTTGCTAACTTCTTGTGTATTGTACATCACGTACACAGGACTTCCAAATATATGCAATCGAGAATAATCAGCTGGTTTTCCAGTCCACATCTCCATCGGTGTCTTCAGCTCAATTGCAGTTGACGGAGATCGATTTATCACATAACATGCGGTATTGACTGCTTCTGCCCAAAATGACTTTCCTAGACCTGCAGTCTTCAACATTGCTCTTGTTCTTTCTAATAGAGTTCTGTTCATCCGCTCTGCCACTCCATTTTGCTGTGGAGTGTATGCCGTTGTGAACTGCCTTTTGATACCTTCATGTTGACAGAAGTTATCAAATTCATCACTGGTATATTCTCCTCCATTGTGAGTCCTCAAACACTTGATCTTCTTTTCAGATTCAAGTTCCACCCGCGCTTTGAAAGTTTTAAAGACTGCGAACACATCTGCCTTCCTTCTAATTGGATACACCCAACATCTCCTGGAGAAGTCATCTATGAATGATACAAAGTATCTTGCTCCTCCCAAGGATACAACCGGTGCTTGCCAAACATCAGAGTGAATCAGATCTAAGATGCATTTGCTCTTAGTTGTTGATGTGCCAAACTTCAACCTGTGTTGTTTGCTTGTAACACAATGCTCACAAAAGGGTAAAGTAACCTTTGTAAGCCCAGGGAGTAACTTCTGATCAGAGAGAACTTTCAAACCTTTCTCTGACATGTGGCCTAGTTTTTGATGCCACATCATCGTCTTCTCTTCTGCAGGACTGGCTGATGCGATTGACGCTTCTGCCCCATGATGTGTTTCTCCCATTAATACAAACATGTTTGCAACTGTCTTTCTCGCCTTTAAAACCACCAGCGCTCCTTTGACAATTTTCATTATTCCATTGTCTGTTCGGATCTTACAGCCAAGACTATCAAATTGTCCCACGGACAAAAGATTCTTCTTTAAGTCTTTCACATGTCGCACTCCTGAAATAGTGCGAATTAAGCCATCATACATCTTCAATTTGATGGTGCCAATGCCAGCAATCTCTACAGCATGATTATCACCCATGAACACTTTGCCTCCAGAGATGGGTTCATATGTCTGGAACCAATCTCGATTAGGAGTCATATGCCATGTTGCTCCTGAATCCATTAGCCAGACCTCAGTAAGCTCTTCTCTATCTGTAGAGATTGTCGCTGCTTCACTATATAAAACCTCCCCATCTTCTGAGGTGCTCGCAACACATCCTTGAGGTTTTGATGACTCTGCAGTGTTCTCTATACCCTTTTTAAACCAACAATCCCTTTTGAAGTGCCCTTTTCTGCCACAGTTGTAGCATTTCACAGTCTTCTTGCTTCTTGATTTGGACCTCCCTTGCCTTTGACTCCCACTGGAGCCACACTCCGTTGATCTCCCTCTTGACACCAACAATGCCTCTGCTTGGTTTGAACTATTTCTGTCTCCTTTATTTTTGCGCCTATTTTCTTCTTCCAAGATGGCGGCTGCAACATCATCAAAGACTAAATAGTCTGTGAGGATATTATTGGTCAAGTTGATAATGAGTTGATCATACGAATCTGGAAGACTTTGAAGTAGAAGCTCTGCACGTTCACTTTCCTCTATTTGTTGACCCAACGTAGTGAGTTGTGAAAATAGAGTTCTTATTGTGTTGATGTGGTCAGTTACCGCCGTGGTTTCTGCCATTCGAAGGGTATAAAGTCTCCGCTTTAAGAAAATCTTATTGTGCAAAGACTTGGACTCATATAGCTTTGTTAGAGTCTCCCATATCTCCTTAGCTGTTTTCTTCTCCGCCACACTTGATAACACTTCGTCGGCTAATGCTAAATGTATGTTAGCAATAGCATTGCCATCCATTTCATTCCATTTTGCATTATCAGTGATCTCCGCGGGCCGATCCCCAATTGCTGCCAAGCAATTATCTTTCCTTAAGATTGCCTTGATTCTCATTCTCCACAGTGAGAAATTGCTCCCCTTGAACCTCTCAATCTCGTACTTTGCTGCCATTGTATTCACCGAGATCTATTCAGCTATCACCGTTTCACAGATCTGTAACGTATATAGAAATAGCATCGTGTGAATAATACTTTACTAAGTAAGTTCCCAGGAAAGATTGGAGGGGTCACAAACGGTCCCGCTTAAAACCCAATCTCCTTAGACAGAACTTCCTAGACTGTATTTAATCACCGCACTGACTTTCTATATACGCCAACAATAACGTATGTGAACAGTACCGTATGGATGAATAGTGACGTATAGGTGAATAGTGCCGTAGACGTGAATAGTAACCGTATACACGAATAACTTTTGTGTATTAACAACACCAACCAGAAGGCTCTGATACCACTGTTAGGATACTGGCATGCAAACCCGACAAGATAAAAGACAAATGATAGGATAAAATGAGAAATTAGACACACAAGAATTTACGTGGTTCACCCAATTTGGCTACGTCCACGGGCAAGTATAGAAGGATTTTACTAAGTAATGTGGGAATTACAACCTCTCTCTACTAATAGGAGAACAACTGAAATCTCTCTATTAATAGGAGAAAACACCTCACTTACTCTCTCACAAATACCTCACAATTTTGTGGGATTACTTTCCCTCTCTCACTCTTCTCTTCCTCTCTTGTTTCTCTCTTATGGTGTGTTTACAATGCTTGGATGCATTGCCTATTTATAGGCAAGCATCCATGTAAATACAAGGGGCAAGGCAAGTGGCACAAGTTTGGTGCCTACAATTTGTGACTAAGGAAGGATGGCTTCACCACCATTGTTGACTCCCACCTTTGTTGACTTAGGTGGCTGGACTTTGGTGGCTGGCTTCACAAAAATCAGAACTGAAAATGCAGACCCCTAGCTGCTAGCATGGATAAACATATGCTTACTTGGGGAATATCAGCACAAAAAAGGAACCATCTCTTAAAGGTAAGCAAGCTGTCTTTCACCCTTTTCCTTTTTGTTGTTTTATTTAATCAGTACTGCTAACTTACATTTAGTCAGTCAGTAACAGCTGATCTCGTGAAGGAGAGCACAGGCAATTAATTGATTAACATGAAGGAGGACTAGATAATTATTTCTTGTGTAATAGGGCAAATCCCCTGTGCTCTCTTTGTCCAATATGCAATTATTACAGATGATACAGATACAGATCAAGAACACTATACGAGATGATTGGCAGAAGTCGGAAAAGGGAAATTAGGAAAAGGGAAGCAAAGATCATGAGAAAGGTTTAAGAAATTTGGTGACGGAAATCAGGAAATCAATGGTATACAGATCAAGAACAGAGTGTAATGTTTTGAAAATAATTGTAAACTGCAAGCTTATTTTTAGTCAATAATTGTAAATCCCTTGTGCTTTCTTTGTGCTGTATGCAAAGACTAGTCTCACTGCCTCCTGGAAACCACCAATGTCACTTTCATGAATCTCTTGCTTTATTTATTCGCACTAACTATTCAACGTGTTCACATTACACTGCTTCAAATCCTTTGAGTCTACTGTTCGATGCTAAAACAAAGGTGTTATGTACTTTTTAATTAAAAAAAACCAGATTCATGAGAACAATTAATGAAGATCGAAACTCCAAAGAAAACTTGGCCAGAAATAATAGTACTCTGGTCAGCTGCTAGTAGGGATGAGGAAAAAATGGAATAACTGATTAAATAAAAAAAACAAAAAAAAACACTGAACTGAAAAGAAAAAAAATTAACTAATTAAAAAATCACAAAAATTTCTGGTTGACTTCAGTTTAGGTTTTTAATTTTAAAAATTGATTTAACCGAACCAATTCAACTAAATCATTATTTAACACTTAAAAAAATAAATATAAATAAGTATTTTTTTTAATCTTAAATCTAAAATAGCATTCTCTAAATACAATCAGCCACCCTTCCTTTGCTCCCTGCATCTTTATTTTCTCTAATTTTTCTCTATACTCACATCCTAAAATTGTTAGGAATTATTAGGCTCTGCTGCTCCATACTCCTCTGTTCTCCTATCAAATTCACACTTTTCTTCACTTTTAATTTTATTTTTTTTAATTCTCCCATCAAATGCCAGATTTCCCAATATTCCAAGTTGCAGTGTGTAATGTTTTGAAAATAAAAGAGAATAGGAAAAAAGGCAACAAAACCTTTGAAGGTTTAAAAGTATATATAAATGAATAAGGAGTATTTTAGTAATTGAATAAAACCTTACTAAGTATAAATAGAAGGAAAAAAGAAAGAGGGATTTGAAATTTGAGAGTGAGAACAAGCAAGAGAAAAGAAAAGGGTAGGAAGAAGAAGAGGAGGAAAGAGGGAAAGATAAATAAAAGAGAAGAGAGTTAGAGAAAATAAGTTTAAAATGTAATATTTATATTTTGATGTGTATAAATATGTTTTTTTAGCTTTGATTTACTGTTTTGTTGAAGATTAGAGTTTTGAAGATTTTGTTTTGAGTTGATTGATGAATTGATTTGAATATTATGGGTTAATTATTTTGGGTAATGAGTTATTTAGTTGATTTTGAAAGATTTTAGATAAAAATGATGATTTTGAGTTATGATCTGTTTAAATGATGAGTTTGAGTTAGAGATTTTGGTAAATCAGGAGGTAATCTATGAAAAAATCTGAGTTTAAGGTTGAAGATGATGAAATTTCAGTTTGATCTCTTAATTTATGAAAATTACAGTTTAGTCCCTGAACTTTGAAAAAAATATAAAATGGTCCCTGTAGCATAATTAGAGATTCTGGACAGAATTGAGGGTGAATTATGGGCAAGATTCCAATATATTTATGAATTTATGACATTTTCAGTTTGACCCTCTAATTTGAAAAAATTACAATTTGACCCCTAAAAATTTAACAAAAATTCCAGCATAATTAGAGATTCTAGACAAAATTGAGAATGATTTATGCGCAAACTTCCAATATAGTTATGAATTTATGATATTTTCAATTTGATCCTCCAATTAATTTGACTCCTAAAATTCTATTTGGTCCTTAGCTGTAATATTAGCCTTTTCAGATTGGTTTGATGAATAATTAAGGATTATTTAATTAATTATTATCGAGTCTTATTATTTGTTTTTTTATGAATTAGATTTCAAGAAAACCGTTTAATTTTTGGGTTTTGAAAAAAAAAGACTAGTTTAGTTCAAAACATATAAGGTTATGGAACAAACTCTTAGTTAAGTGTATTAAATAGGTTGTACGTTCTTTTTTAGTCTTTTTTTTTAATATGTCTCCTTTGTATTTAAATAATCATGATATTCTACCTAAGACACATCAGTAGGCTTTCCTTCGGTATCTACTTTCGAGTTCTGTTTGCTTTTCAGTTAAGTGAGTGAATAATTTTTCATATGGTACATATATTTAAGTTGTTAATATGATTTGGATCATGCTTTTTGATAATATATGTTGAATATTATTTTTGTTATGATAAAAAATGATCAATTATTAAATCTAAATTCTTGATATGAACCAATATATATTTTTGAATTGACTTCTGAGTTGAAAGCTCATCATTTGATTGATGTTATAAGTTGTGCCTTGAAATATGAATATCTTTATTTGATTATGATATGAACCTATGGTATGCCAGTCAGAATACCCATGCTAACAACGTAGTATTAGTCTTTGTGCATATCGTATCTAAAACCCTAGTTGGTCGGGGGAGTCACCAACCTGTGTGGACTGATCATCCCACAATATGAAGCCTCATGCTTATTACATTTTGATTTTCTGATGAGCTTTACCTTATGATATTCTTGTTATGACCTATTTAAGAAATCTTCTTATAAGAACCTAAAGCCATAGTTGTGCGCGCGCGCGTGCGGGTGTGTGTATATATATATATATATATTACTTATTGTTGTATTACCTAGCTCGTATATGTATATTAAACGTTACCTACTCACTGAGTTGTTGAAATCACCCTCATATTATTTATCTTTTTTAGGCTTATAACTTATTATCAGGTTACTTTTGTTGGATCTTCAAAACATGTTTTTTTGGGTGTAATTTGAATTAAGTCTTGTATTAAGATAATCAAATTATATTATAAAGTTAGTTTTGTTATTACTGTTGCGTTGAACTCCTATTGAGTTATTTAAAGTATAAGTTTGCATGTGAGTTTGGGTTCACAGAAATATAGAACCTTGAAGGGAATCTTAGCTATGTGCCGGTCATGGATTCAAGAATCGAGTCGTGACATAGTAATTTTATTTTGGTTGCTCAAATACTCTGGTACGGATAGAGTAGTCCAGTAGATTTGTTATAAACAGAAAAGAAAAGAAAAGTGATTAACTTCAATTCTTTAATTTATTTAAGAAATAAAACCATTTAAAGACCAATATTATTCCTGCATACATCACAAAGCTGGTATAAGATCACGTACGATCTATAGGTAACAACCCGATTAAGAATCCTCCAATATGTGTTGAACCTGAAAGATTGAGAAGACAGAGAAAGAGAGAGCGGGAGCGAGAGAAAGACGGGGAGAAGAGAGGGAATCCACAGCCGGTATATTTAGGCAGAGCAGAAGATGGTGCTGATTTGACAACCTTCTCAGTAATGAGAATTACAATTTATTGAAACGGTGCGCATAAGTAACGGCTTAACAACAGCTTAGTACGGTGCGTTTTGTCAAGAAATCAGTGGCAATTAAAAGTTATCCCTCCTCCATTGTTAATTCCTGGGATATGTATGCATCCCTTCATGTGTTGAAATCTGAAGGCCTTTAATTAAGATGGATCGTTATTTCTTCTCAGGAAAAAAAAAGAAGATAATTTCTTTTCCATAATTGAAGAAAACGCGTGCTGCCCTTTTTTTTTTAAGGCAAAATGTATTTATCAGATTGAATATGTCAAAGAATTATTTTAATTTAATATTTTAAATTATTAGATGAATTCTCAATATATAATTTATATTTAATAGATAAAAAATCAAAATACACCAAAAAAAAAACAAAGAACAAAAACAGGGGGTAGCATTGGCTAGCCAGCACACCATCATCAACTTCGTCTCCACCGAACCAGGTTCTCAAGGGTCACATTGCTTTGGGTAATGCTTGTTTTCTCAACGGAACTAACGGTCATGCCCTTGACATTCTTGCTCGAATTCCTTTATGGAAGGATGGTCTTGGACTCTTGATTATCACCATGGCACTGGTCATGGTATTGGATCATACCTATATGAACATGAAGGATTTTGGTGAACTGTAACAGACGTCCACATGCTCGTAATTAGCTTCCATGACTGTAACAGATGAACCTGGATACTATGAGGATGGGAACTTCGGGATAAGATTGGAGAATGTGCTTATCGTCAAGGAGGCCGATACAAAATTCAATTTTGGTGACAAGGGCTACTTATCTTTCGAGCACAAAACATGGGCACCATATCAAACGAAGATGATCGACTTGACCCTTCTTGGTCCTGAAGAGATAAATTGGCGTAACAGCTACCATGGGAGATGTAGGGATATTCTGGCCCCTTATTTGGATGAATCTGAGATGGCATGGCTGAATAAAGCTACTGAACCCATAGGGGTGTGATTCTTGTTTCTAGTAGCCAAGGACCCTCTCAAAAAATAAGAACATAAGATGAAGAAAACTGAAACTTCATATTTATTTAATTTATTTCACAAGGGAATTTTTTTAAGCTCCAAAATCAGTTTGTGATGTACAAAAACTTATGTAGATTTAGTGTTTTTATGATTTATATTATTTTTTAACATATTTTTTCAAGTTAAAAAGCAAAAAAGAAAAAGAAAAAATAAGAGGGAGTGCCTGCATGAATGTGTTTCTAAATATAGAACTTCTCCCTTGTTCAAACGTGGAGAGGTATAGGTTTTTCAAACCCTTGTCAGCAACAATACTAAGTGATACAAACCCTAGCGAAATTTAATGGAATTCAAGATTTTAAAATCAATTTAATCCAAGTTTGTTGATATTTGAATGAGTTTATCACAATGGAAGACTTGTTCAAAGGCAACAAGACTATAAACCAACTCGATCACAATGCTTACACCTGGAGACGAGCAAAGAAAGTATAAATTCACAACAAAGAATGGTCAGTTCTTTGAAGAGTTGAAAGTTCAATCAAGAACCAAGATTGAGCAACCAAAAATTCGGCTACAATGCTAAAAATATCATCACAAGTCTGCCCTAAAATTATTCCTAAAGAGTATTTAAACTCCAAGCCAAAACCCTAGTTTTTCTAATGGGTTTCACATAAGTCTAATTTAAATAATAATAAACTCAAGTTAAAACTAGCCCAAACTAATTAAAATAAACAAAATAAACAAGTCTAACACCTAAATAAAATGTCTCCTCTCAAAATAAATGAAGTTTGATAGCCCAACTAATTAAATAAGACAAATTTGTTGTTTTCGCATTCTGTCTGGGAGCAGCAGCAAAAGTTCAACTTAAAATAGATGGTTCTCTCTCGTCTTAATGAATTAGAAGACGTGTCATATACCATTGGAAAGGTATGGAAGTTTAGTTTCCAGAACAACTTGAATAACATAAAAAATATATCTATAGCTCCAGTTATGACTAAAAGAGTAACAAAAGGTCAAACTGTCCGAATCTAGTCTTCTTCTCCCAATCCTTGTGTAATGGTCTTGGTTCTACCAACAAGACCCTCTTGAACAATCAGTTGAAGTGATGGGGAGTCCACAGCTCAAAAGCCAAACGGATCTGCAAGTTACAGTGTGCCAGATGGGAAGCAATGTCAGAGCCCTCTCTAACAAGGAAGGAGATAGTTTTATCCATGCTAGCTGCTGACCCCAGTACTGAAGTATGTTATTTCTGGCCAAGTGATTTTCTTTGGAGTTTCTATCTTCATTAATTCATTAGACTCGAGGACTTAAAGCAGTGTAATGTGAACACGTTGAATAAATAAAGAAGAAAGTGACTTAAACTTTGCATGGTGGTCTCCATGGGAGTAATCATGGCATACAGGACAAAGATAGCACAAGGGATTTGCACCTCTGTTTTATTTCTTTAGAGTAAAAAAACATAAAGTTGCTTGCAAATTGCAATGACTTTAATAGCTAGTCTTCCTCTAAGCCTAATTTCTTATTGATTCCCTAATTTCCCTCACCAAATCTCTTAAACCTCTCTCATGATCTGTGCTTCCTTATCATTCAATTCTAAACCTCCCAAAACTTTCAGATAAAGGCTAGTTAAATTCACGCGATCAAACTAATAAGAATCAGACTGTATGAAGAAACCCTTATTCAGGCAATGTAAAAAGGTTTGAAACTTATCTCAGAAGCTAATGGAAATTCCATTGGTTGTTAGAACCTTACTATTCACAACTCGAATATTTCGATTCATGAAGATTACAAGCAACTCAAACACATAATTTAAAACAGATGGTAAGAGTCGGAATGCTGAGGCTAGAGTCCATGGAAGGCAGAATTTAAAACCTTTCCTTTGGTAATCATCCTTCGATAATACTGGTCTTTTTTTTTCTTTTTGTATTTGCCTTTTGTTTTTATGATTATCTTTTTTTTTTTTTCATGTTTTTCTTTTGTGTATCTTGTTTTTAGCTATCTTAATTAGCCCTTTTAATATATCGATTTATTTCAAAAAAATAAAATTAAAAGTCCTGAGTACTCCAATGCATCCTTAGAATTTTCCATCAGGTGAATGTATTCCCATAGCTTAAAAATCAATCTCTGCCTTTGACTCCCAATACTTGCATATCCAAACCTTGAGGAAGAGGAGGAGGCGGAAGAGTTAGGGGGTAAAGAAAACGACACCGCCTTCTTCTTCTTCATCTTTGAGGATGCGGGGTTTCTTGGTGCCTGGTTTCCAGAATTGCTGTGACATTTTTATTTTTATTTTGAATACAATAAATAAATAAATGTAAAATATAATTCATTCCCAATATTACAACTAATAATGATTTTTTAAAATATATTTACCAAGAAAATATGTAATAAGGCGATTGTTATGCAATTCTGATCCATAATAGGGAGATTCAGATTCCAAAAGCAGACTTTCTCACCGTACACAAATAACCATCTTTCGAAACAAATCTTGAATCTAGTGGATAAAAAAAATCATCTTTAACAAAAAAAAAAAACCTAAAAATAAAATCACATATAAATTCTTCATTATTATTGGTTTTGTAAATTTTCATTTGTTTCAAATATTAGGGACCCAATTGATGAGTTTTGTTTTACCTTGCTCTTCTTGATGATGTCTTGGCTGACATTGTTTTTCCATATTAGCTGGAAATCCACCTGGAATCTAATATATGTATTAAGAGTTTGTTTTGGTAAAGTAATGCCAAGTGATTTTTAAAAGTATTTTTTTAATTAATATTAAAATAATTATTTTAGATTTTAGATTTTTTATTTTTTATATCAGTATATTAAAACTATTAAAAATAAATCTAACAAAAATAATTATTTTTTTACATTACTAATCAAAATAAGAATTTGGAAGCTGGACTAAGAAAACTCAAGAAAACGAATTTTTATTTGTGTTTGGCTTGCATATGTGAACTATATATGCAACAAGTATTTACGAGTTAATTTGTGAAATTAACTGCAATGTATTATTAAAATGGATCTATTTATTAAAGATAAGAAATCATCTCGATATATAACAAATTTGTTAAAAATTTAGAATTTGTTGTAATTAACTAAATTTTAAAACCATCTACTTTGAATAACTTTTTTTTTTTTTCAGTTTAGGGTAATTTCATATGAGAAACTCATCTGTTTATGAGGTGTGGTTGGTGGGTTCGATTTGGTAAGATCTGGCAGCTAGTTTTTGTTGGGTTTGGTGTGAGGGGGATGTGTTAGGGCAGTGGAGACTTGGGTCTAGCTGTGAACTATTGTTGTTTGTGGCTAATTCAATGGCGCTTGTATTACTTGGGGTAGCAGGACTTGGCCATGGTTCGATAAAGTTTATGTCTGCCTCACTTGTAGGTGCACCACCTCTACTTGAGCCTGTGCCAACTGGGTCTGAAGGACATCAATTTGTTGGTGTACAGCAGATCTTGATCCTAGGATGAGAACACCTTCCTCTCGGAGAGGGGCCAAGGCCTTCTCCATGTTGGAGTGGTGGGTGCTGTCTCTATCCAACTGAACATCAATGGGACTCAAGCACCGTGGTCAAGCCCTCGTTTCTTTTCTTCTTCAACATGCTCAATGCCAGATGACATAAGCAATTCCTTCACCCTCTTAGCTAATTTTGGAGCTCCTGACAGGATCATCCTTCACTCACCAGTCTGTTGACAAGGATTAATTCTTGGTTTAGAAAATATTATTAATTAGAAAAACTAGAAATCAGGAACAAGTTTAGAAAAGATTGTGAGATATTTATATTCTTAGTTTTCCATCCTTAAAAAGGATTTATTATACATGTATATATACAAGTTCTATGCAATAAAAAAAGAACACAATGAATTGATACAAACAATTATCTCTGAACTACCCAGACACTGTTGACATGGTATCGGAGCAGACGATCCAAATCTAAACCTTTTTTAAATCACAGACAACCTAAAACAATGGCAGAACCGAACCCACCAAAAACCATGCTCAAATTACTATCACAAATTCCAAAACCAACACTCAAACCAACTCTACCCAAAACCCTGACTTGTCATATGTCGTCCCTGGAATCAAACTTAATGGCTAGAATTATGAACTATGGTCACAGATCATAGAGATGTTCGTCTCTGGAAGAGACAAACTTATTCAAGTCACCAGCATACCATTGAAGATTCTTCAACCCCACCATTGAAAAAAAAATACATTGCCGAGTTGTATACACAAACTAAACCGATTCTCAAGCTGATGTCAACTTTAAATGCAAAGAGGGCACGAGATCTCGCTCTAAAGCTGAATTTTGTTCGACACTCAAGGCGAATACTTTGGTAATTCACCCATAGAGACTTCTCCATGTCAATCACTAAGTAAGACTTTGGGTTTTGGCATCATGTCAGTGATGACAACCGGGACTACATCTTTGGAGGATCATGTGGCTAACTTGACAAAACTAGTTGAGGGGCTTTCAACTTCACTTAAGGAAAAATACCACAAAATAAAAGAGTTGATTAACAAACTCGAGTGCATGAATGAGGGAGGCCAAACTTCAACTACCAAGATTTTGCAAGTAGATCGATTTGATGTCATTGAGGATTCTACAATTGGAGCTACAAGGAATATTTGTGGTAAAACTAATGGCATCTTCACCACGGATCAACTTAAAGAACTTATCAAGGAAGTCATCACGGACTAAGTAAAAAAGCTCAGTTTAACCTTCGTATTCTTATGCAAAATCATACACCTAACGAATTGACCTGCTAAAGATACCTCTAAGCTATCAACCATCAAAGTTTCAACAATTCAATGGCTAAGGGAATCCTAGGCAACATGTAGCTCACTTTGTGGAGACTAGCAACAATGCTAGAACTCATGGTGATCTCATGGTAAAACAGTTTGTTCGTTCCTTGAAAGGTAATGCTTTCGACTGGTACACTAACTTAAAGTTTGGTTCAATCGATAGTTACGAGTAATTGGAACATGAGTTTATTAACCGCTTCTACAGGACTCGTCGTGTGGTTAGCATGATTGAACTCACCAATGTACGTCAACAGAAGGAAGAGCCTATCATGGAGTGCATTCATCAGTGGAGAAACCTTAGCCTTAACTATAAAGATTGGCTCACAAAATTTTTTATGGTAGATAAATGTGTTCAAGGAATGCATTGGGGACTATGCTATATAATACAAGGCATCAAACCAAAGTCTTTTAAGGAATTGGCTACTAAAGTACATGACATGGAACTTAGTATTGCTGCAGGTGAAAGCTCATTATTATCTATGCAAGAGCCCAAGAGAAATAAGCCTGAAGGTCGTAGATTCAGAAAGTGTGCTCTAAATGTCGAGGGAAATCGATCTTTAATAGTTAACTCTACTATCATAAAGGTACCAATTAGAGTTACGAGGAAGATCGTCAACACCAGCTACTTTTAAAAAAGGTGAAAGAAGGAAACCATCGCTGAAAGAGCGACAAAAAAAAGTGTATTCATTCCTCGACTCAGACATATATAGGATGCTAGATGATCTACTTGAGGCAAATCTTATCGAGTTGTCAGAGGTGAAATGTCCTAAAGAAGCAAACCAAGTGAACAATCTGAACTATTGTAAATACCATCGCTTGATCAACCATCGTATAACATTCCTAATTCCAAAATCAACAAAGTAATTATACTAGTGAAAATTTATGGGTAATTTTTTTTTTGTTAGCTTATTTAAGGTTTACCAAAAATTTTATTGAAATTTTGGCAGAGTTTTCCTTATACCGAGGAGTTCCAAGTTATCGACAATTTATCCTGCACACATTTCATGCCCATTTTGTAATCACCATAAATTTATGTTGCATCGCAATCACAATTATTACTAGTCACAAGAATAACAATCCACATATTCATTCCAAACATAAAATTTACAATGCAAACAAAATGGTAATTAAACATGCATAGTAACATTCATATTACAAGCATAAAATAGTAGAAATCTTAAGTCTCAATGATTAATATAAGGAGATATTAATAACGTTCGGGTCATGTAATTACTTAAAGCACAATACACTGAAATTCATTCATTTCAAATTCATACAAAAAGAATTAGAAATATTAACTTTCTAATTCATGCAAAAGGAATTAGAAACATGAAATTCATAAAAAAGAATTAGAAACACTAAATTTCTATTTCATACAAAAGGAACTAGACACCTAGGACACTACTCCTAACATGAATGGGAAGGACCTGCAATATCAAAATGTGAAAATAAGTATATTAAATGTAAAAATACAACAAAGATTATGGAGAGTCACTACTACATGCATCTACGTATATAATTACCTACTCGATAGTGCATAATCATAGTTGTCTAGAAAAAAAACCCACACTTAACTCTTCCTTTACTGCATCTAGAGCTATCAATCTACAACCCACCAATGATTTTCTTTTTCAATTATTACATGTTGTCCTTTGTCGGGTACACCCATCTTATTACCCTACCCCAAGTTTTGTAATTAATGAGTTTGGGTGGGGGCAGTTTAGTATTTTAATAAATAAAAAGTATTTTAAAAAATAGGCTAACATATGTTGCGTAAGCATCAATGTTTCAGGCATTTCGTCGTCTTTAGACAACATATGTGGTTGATACCAATGGCTAAAATTATCATACCGGGGTGGCTTCCGGTTTTTTTCAACATTTCCTCCATGAAAATGAGGCATGCGTATAGAGACTGGTTTAACACCTATAATCATTCTTTTTTTTTTCTTTCCTCTCTCTTTCTTAGTATTTGCACCTGCCCTGTGATTTTTCAAATCAACTACTAAACTTCTTCTTTTTTTATTTAGTCCTTGTTCTTTTGGTTAATGTATATTATATTTGAAATAATTTATGAAAATAAATTTTTATTTTAATTTTATCCTCATTCAATTTATGAAATTATCAATTTTTTTTTATAGAATCTAGGATAATTTTTAGAATTGAATTTTTTTTTGCGATTTCATCCTCCATTATTTTTTTCCTATTGATTTCATCATCATTCTTTTGATTATTGTTTTCTTTTTTCTTTGCAAATTTTTTTAGATTGGTATTTGTTTAACCCAATTTCATCCTCCAACATTTAATTAGTTTGAATTTGAGCCTATCGGTTAAGCCGGTGTCTAGGATTTTATGGGTTACAAGTTTTGGAAATTAACTCAGCTTTAAAGGGCTCACTCGAGATTGCTTTATTTTATTTATCATTTTTTAAGCTAATATTTTTTTAGTTTATGATTGAATAAAAAAGTTATAATCATTTTAATACATTATATATATTGGTTTGATATAATTGGTCCTTCTCTTAGACTTAACTCTATCTCATTAATCCACAAAAAATATTAGTCAGGCCATTCTCAGTCTATTTAGAACATATCCTATATCAACAAATTTGATAATTGATACAGTTTATCATAACACAACATATTATGGGAAGACCATAACGATAATATGAAGTCTCAAAGATTGATCGGAAAGAAAAGAAAGATCTTAACAGCATTTATTCCAAATTCATTTCATTATACAACTGATTAATTGAAGATGAAACAAGATGTGTGTCTGTGTTTAATAATTAATTAAGAGGTGATATTATTAAGAAAAAAATTGATTCTTCCACTTATTAAAATAATATTTAAATAGTGAAAGGTGATTCTAGAAAAACATATTCTAGATAAAAAAAAAATACATTTTTCCAGATTCAGAAATAAAAAAAAATAAAATTGCCTCACGCTTAACTGAACTTGCCTGGCTTTTTTCCCATCTATTTGAGTGATGTTGGTGGGCTTGGGCTGGGAGCATGGTTGTTTTTCCTCTTGGGCTATTTTTCTTTTGCTTGGGGCTGCTATCGGCTCATCAGCTCATTTTGCATCTGCCTTTCACTCTGCCTCTCTTCGCCTGGTTTCCTGCGCTGCCCCTCCCTCTCACTTGAAGCCACCAAGAGCTGAGCAGTTATCACGAGGTGGGAGTGCATCTCTTTGTCTCTTCAATTACATAGTTTTGGCACGACTGCGATTTCAGCTTGCTGTTATTGGGGGGTGGGTGCTGATTGGATGGATTATGAGTCTGTTTCACGGGTCTTCCTCGCTTGATTGGTGTGCTGGAATGGCTGCCCTTGAATGATGCCCCCGGCTTGGCAAGTTATGCGAGCTTTTTGCAAGATGTTCAAGGTATTTTTTGTTGGGATGGGTGTTGGACGAACGTGCTTGCCTTTTTAACTGGATTTGGTTTCGATGGCCCATTCCATCTTCTTTGATTTGGGAGAGTTTAGGTACGATTTTTCAGCCTGGTTTGATTTAAATTGTTTTCTTTATATATATATATATTGCTATATAGTACAACCTTGCCATGCTTTGCCAATTCAATTTTGGGTGTCCGGCCATGTTAGCTGTAACATTGATGCCTACTACCCTTGATATCATCTTTCCCATCATGGTCAGCTGGACTTTTTTTTTTTCTGGGATGTGCTTGTTTAAGTCTGATTGGGAGACCTCTAAAGGAGTCCCTATGCTAATTTATCTATTTTCTTTACTTGGTTTTGCATTCCTGCTTTCTCTCTTCTGCTCAATGCTGTAGCTCAATTGGAATTCAATTTATTGTCATTGGTTTTTTACTATCTTTCAGGTTTCCATTCTTTTTTCTCACCCCATTGTTGTTTGACAGTTGTTTTGCCATGTACTGTCCCTAATTTATTTTTTTAGAGTTGAATTTAGCTCAGTGGTGTTATTTTCTGCTTTCTTTCTCAGGATTTTGGCTCTTTTGCTGGCGCAGCCACCTGATATTCCATGGCTTAGGTTGCGTGATGTTGCTCCAGCTCACAATTTGCAAGGTTCGTTTCTTTCCAGAGACCCTGCTGGTTTCCTTTTCTTTTTTTCGGGAAGGACTTTTTTATTAGGTTTAAGAGCATGTCTGAGCTTCCTCCTATTTTTCGGCTTGCTCACCTTCGTTTGTTTTGTTTTATGTGATGCTCTTCAGTTACTGGTTGTATGATGTGTTCAGGAATGCTGTGTGTCTTTGATTGCCTTCGACTAGGCTTGATCGAATAGCCTTTGTCAGGGTTATGTGACTCTTTGGCTGGTTTTTTGCAGGTATGGTCTTCCTTCACTGCATTCATTTTCGTATGGCTAAATTTATTTCAGATGGTTTCAATATCGGCTTTTCCTAGATCCATCTTTTTGTTGTTTTTTATTGTGGTTTGTTTTTGATGTCGTTGAGGATGGTTGCATTTCAATCGTGGCCTCTTACTTACTTTTGTTCTATGTTTGCTCATGTGCTGTTGCTTATCCGGTTGGGCCGTTCTTCATTGCTTGCTGCATTTTTAGCTACAGTAATTTGTTTTTTTTGGCCTTCTGCTGTTCTGTTTCTACATGTTAGTTCCTTCACTTTTTTTTTAAGGTTTTTGCTGTTTTTGATGTCGTTGAGGGTGTCATTTAATGTTTGTTAAAATTAGTTAAAGGACCCTAGAGTAATGAAGGGAACTGAGGAATAGGATGAATAGATGAAAACCAAACACTTGAGATAAGACAGCATGAGATAAACAGTAATGTTCTAATGTTTAATTGGAGTTGAATTATTTAAATGCATATATCCAATTTCTCTTTGCATAAGCATCATTTTATGTTCCATTTAGTCCTGCCAGAGTCATTCACTCCCTTTCTCTTTGCAGCTTTAACTCTGTGATCATGGAAAAGGTACATTTTACAAGATATGCATTTTGGGGGCATCTATTGGAGAATGGAGATATGACTGCAAGAGGGATGACACAAAATCACATACAAAGATTCATTCTTGAAAATATAGTCATCTTCAGCCCTGGTTTAAAAAACATATAAATGTTCTCATTGAAGAACTTACATGGTTCCAGCAATCCGAGTGCTGATGTGGGTATTGTCCATCTTCATTTAGCTTTGCCAAACCAAAATCAGAAATTTTGGCATTGAGTTCCTTATCAAGAAACACATTGCTTGTTTTGATATCCCCGTGCCCAATTTTTATTATTGACTCTTCATGGAGGTAATCCAAACCTCTAGCTGCTCCCAGGCAATTTTTCTGCCTGATAGGCCAGTCCAGTTTCAATCAGAACTTTACACCCTTCCCTGTAAATTATAGAAGATAAAAGACATTCAATTTCTTAAAGCCAAACAAATTACCTTTTTTCCAAAATGCTTCTGATGGAAGGAAGAAATTAACTCACCAAATAGAGCACGGGACAGGCAATTGTTCTGCATGTTCATGTACCCAAGCATTAATTGGTTTCCTCCTCCTATATCTCGTACTATATACAATGATTACTAAACCTCGTACAATATCTAGTGTACTCGCAATATTGACTACTATAAAACTTCTGATTATTATTAACAAAACTCTCTGGACTGGTTAGATTACTAGCTGACAACCTGAATGTATTCATCCTATATTATTACAATTATACATGAATTCTATGTGTTCTATCCTTTCTTGAAATACAGCTATTCTGCTACTTAATACTGCTATTTGTTCTGAAATTTCATCTATCTCAGATTGAGTCCAATAAGGGGTCAAGTATCTCATAAAATCTATAGCTGGTCTTAATTCTAATTTAAATCGTCTTATATTCAGTCTTAATTCTCTTAATGCATTATTTGCACTTCTAATCTGGTCTCTATATCTAATATGTCTTCTTTTATTTTCTTCAAACTCCCCTCCTACTAGCTTCTTATCTGGAAATGAATCTCCCCTGCTCTCATCACCATTGCATTGAAGACCTCTAAGAGACCTATCTCTCGCAGCAGGCTGCACATGTTCTCTAATCATATTCTCCACATCAATCATCATGACATCATTGTTCACTGAGGAAGAACATTGTTGATCATAATTTCTTTCAAGGCCAAGACATTGTAGATCTGCTGGTTGGGACGAATCTCCTCTAGGCTCATCTTCATTAGCTGTAAGCCTCTCAGGAGAGCCACCTCTCACAACAAGCTGGTTCAATCCCATGATCATGCCCTCATTATCATGATCCTCCAAGGAAAAAGTTATGTTGTCCCGAGTATTTCTTTCACAATCTTGCTCCACTTGCTCCCTTCCCACAGCAGTCCCTGGTGCAACAGGGATCAGGTCTCTAGGAAAACTACAAACCCTATCAAGCTGAAAATTTCCCATGTTCATCTGCACGAATTCTAGTTCTCCAGGTGAGTAAAAATACCATTCTGGTTCCGTTTCTGCATCGGTCACTACGTTTCCAACTTCACTGTTTTGCTCTAGCAAAGAAGTTGACATTGTGTTGTAAGCCCCATCATTGTTTGACGTTGCTGTGGTTTTACGTTTCTTTTCTGGAGGACCATCAACAGCAGCTGACAATGTGGCTTGAACATCTTGTGGAACTTTGTCACAAATTGTAACGCCACCGCTTTGAACTCCTGACCTATGATGCTTGAACCTGGTGATCGGAATTTGATTGGATAATAAATGCCCACAAAACTTACACCGCCTACGACCGCCAGGTATCTCCTCAACATGCTCCCAGAATGGACCCTTTGGTAGAACCATTTTCTCCTTTTTCTTCTGTGGCCTGCAGGGGGGAATAACAAATTCATTTATATGGAGACAATACAGAAATAAGGATTGCATTCCATGGAAGACAATGAGATAAATCTCTGAAACAGAACTAAGCAAAGGAAAAGGCTGCGTATATATGTATATACCTTCTGGTCTGATAATCTGATATTGTCTCTTCAAAAGAATGCCCTTGCAGCTGTGTGACAGAGATGATAATTGAAGTTGGTAGCAATACAAGCTGTGAGAACTGAACAACAATTTCAGCTTTGAAAAACAGAAACAATATTCATGTAATATTTTTCCTAGAGAAATAAAAGAGAGATCAATCCAGTATTGTTTAATTTGTGCAAGGGAAATTATTTTTTACGAGTAAGAAAATGAAAATTTTGAAGAAATCATTACTTTTTAAACAAGTAAGAAAAGGAAAAGACTGCATGCATACCTCGATCGTACGGAGCAGTACCCTTCAAAGAAAGAAGCCCAGAAGCGAAGGGACCAAGTACAAATTCTACAGTTCGTCAACAACCAGCAAACATCCTATCCATAAGTGTGTTACGGAATAAACTGAAGCTGTAAAACAAAGCATGTATAATTAAATCAATCATTAGGAACAAGTTCTACAACTTGGTCAACGATTTTAATATAACTAAATAGATACTTTTATTTGGAAGAATCAAAACAAATATGTTTACAGACAAGAAAAGAAAGTAGAATTTATAGTATGAGTCGAGTTCAATTATTGATTAAGCAACTTATATAATTAGTGGTAGAAACAAGAAAAGAAAGTAGAATTTACCTTGGAAGGAAGAAAGACGTTGAACTCCAGGTGAGATGATTCAATCAGAAAAAGGCAGCACTGATCATCAGAAAGGTTTAATAAATTTGGTGAGGGAATTTAGGAAATCAATGGTATACTAAGAGATCTCTTTTATTGGAAATCAATAGTATCTATTAAAGTCATTGCGATCTGAGGATTGAGGGTCGTGCTTCAGCGGTATGTGGGGGCTTGTATTTTTCTGCCGTCTCAAGTTCGACTCTTTCTGCTTACCCTGTCATTCTTGTGCTTTACTTGTTTATTGAGCTTGCAGAGTATTCAATGAACCGTGAGAAATACTCATGGTGCGAGCTTGAAACCCCACGAAAGAAAAAAAAAAAAAAAAGTCCTTGCGATTTGGAAGCAACTTTATCAAAGTCGTAAAGGCATATCTTTTTCTTTGGAGAAAACAATTTTTGGCAGGAAGCTACAACTTTGCCGATGGTAAGCAAGCTGTCCCACCGTTTTCAATGATTAGCTTCCAGCTGATAATAATATAAATTATATATTAAAATAAATAATCAATCAAATTTAAATTTTATTATTTTTATTTATTTAATAAAATTAAATATAAAATAGTATAGGGTTGTAAGTTTTAAATTCAAATTTTTTTATAATAATACGTAGTCTCCACTCTTTAATATAATAATACATGGTAATCAAGATATAGTCTTTAATATAATAATTATCCATAATCATGATCAATTTTATATTAATAATTTAAATATTTATATTACTTCTATAACATATAAAATATTATTCACTCATCTTACTTAGTTTCTCAAGTTCTTTTCCCTTTCTTCCTCCTCATCTTCTTCTTTCTTTTTTTTTCTCTTTCTTCTCGGTTCTCTCTCTAAAATCAGCTTTCTCTTTCTTTATCTTTTTTTTTCTATTTATATTTATCAAGCTTTTATTCAATTACCTTAATGCTTTTCATCCATTTACACCTATTTTAAGTCTTCAACGGCATTGTTGTCTTTTCTTATTTATTTTCTCTTTTTTTTTTCAAAACATCACCGGTGCTGCCAAAGACATTTATCTCATCACTACCATATGAAGAAGGAATAATGTTCTGCTAAATGTTGAAAATACGAAGAAGGATTCGGATATATAAATATTTACTCATGAAAAAAAGAGAAAAATGGAAATTCTAGTTAAAATCAACTTATAGGTACTGTCGCACGTCACCCGCGCGTCGTCGCGGCGAAGATTCCACTTCAATCTAAATGTGATGTGTGTCCCTATTTATCTATCTTTATTTGGCCAATATGAGGGATAAGAAAATCTAGTCTTTTATTGGTAGAAAATGGAATGGGAGTCGCCACCTAGTATTTTGGTCACTAGGAACCCTAACTGGTCTCAGAGATCGGGTACGGGGGCTGGTTGCGTAAAGGGAAGGTATTAGCACCCCAAATACGCCCTACCTAAGGTAAGCTGCATCGTTTTATTGTCTGATAAAATTTAAGGTGTTTTCGTGTTTTCCTAGTTGTTGGTCTGTCTATGGTTCAAGAAAAATCCTCCTCAGTAAGAAGGTCTTTATCTTCTCGGGTAAAGTCCTAACCGTTCTAATGTCTATACCAAAACTTTATTATTAATATTTAGGAATACGTTTTACGTATAAATTCGTAATCCCAAATACTAAAAGAAAACAAAAGATTTTTTAGAATTTTTGAAATATTGGCCTAGTTCTCATGGCTTAAATAAACTGGTTATTAAAGCCAAAATGCATGCTAATACATATATTGTTTTGAAATTTCCTTTGTTGTGTGAAAATATGATGTTAGAATATTTATATATATATATTGGAGAGACTAGGCCGTATGCATGAAAACAAAACATTTTTTTTGTAATTATGTATTTTTTGATGTTTTGACGAAAATCGGGTATTTTAATACCGGATTTGTATATTTACCGTATAAAAATACAAACCGACATTGATCAAAATACAGTAATAAAATTACAACAAAATCGCATATTTTTTTAAATGATTTTTGAAGAACCCTTTTTTATTTTTTTTGTTTTAAAACATGTATACATATATAAATAATACAAAACAATATAATATATAATATATAATATTAAATGGGCTGGGCTGGTCCGGCCCAACCAACTGGGCCGAACTCAGCCCAAAATGGATTGGGCCGATCTCGGCCCAAAAAACTGATATTCTCCTCTGGGCCAGACCCGGCCCAGAAGGCAGGGCTGGGCCAGGATCAGCCTGGCCCATCAAACAAGACTAGCTGGGCCAGAACAGGTCTGGCCCAGCACAAGAAACCAACGGGGGGAATTATTTTCCCCCCATCCTCCTGCATGCAGAACGAATGTTCTGCATGCAGAAGGAAACGCAGGTCACAGAAATAATATGAGGGGGAAGGAAAGTTTACCTGGCGCGGAGGAGGCGGTGGCGCTGGTGGTACTGCTGCTGCCGGAGGCGGTGCTGTGGCGGAGGCTGGTGGCTTCACTGGCGTGCACTGGTCCCGGCTGGAAGAAGAAGGAGCCGATTCCTGCAGAGGAGAAGGAAGAGAGCTTTTTGGGTTAACCGGTTGCAACCTTTGCTGTCTGTGTGGAGGCTGTCGCTGCTGAGGAGATGATGGGGACGGCTCTGCGGTGGAGGAACTCGGCTGCTGTTATAGGGTTCTCCAGGTGTGGCTGGCGGCTTGAAGGGAAATGGGGCTGCTGTGATTTGGCCGGGGAAGGAGGCCGATGGAAGGGAACAGCTGGGATGGAGAGGGACGTTACTGCTGCTGTTCAGCCGCTGCTGGGGCCGAATGGAGGAGAGACCTGGCGATGGAAATGAGGGAGTGAGGGGAGACTGTTCTGTCAAAGAGAAGGGCGAGTGAAAGGGAGATGGGGGAATGCAGAGGAGGCTGCTCCGGTTTGGGAAAAGAAGCTGGAAATGAGGGCTGGTTACAGGAAACCGGGCAGGAAAGCTTATTTTGTGCCAACTTTGAGCTCCCCGTTGCCAACCGTTTGAGCATGAAAATTGATCCTATTTGTAAGGCCGGACAGAGGGTAATCTCGTCTTCAATGGGAAAAACATCCCAGCCCTTGATTCGCCTTGAGTAATTCAAACCGTTGGTTCAAAGTGTGCACCTCGAACTGCCAAATTTGCAGACTGCCCGAGGTGCACGATTTGGGCCAAAAAACGGAGCTGTTCCAAACCTTTTTGGACATGTCGGTGCATGCTTTGTCGGATTTGGGGGCCAAACGAGGCAACAAACACGCCTGGAAGTCGGCCACTCGGGCAGCTCGGCGGGGAAGATAGTGAACAGTACTGGGCGACGCGTCGCCTGCCTCTTCTCTTTTTTTTTTTTTTTTTTTTTTAAAAAAAGTGCAAAACGGTGCCGTTTTGATAAAAATAGGGATTTCTTTGCCAATTTTCAATTTAGTCCTCCGACTTTCAATTTCGTTCAATATTATTCCCTAATTGACCCTAAAACTTCTGATTTGATGCAATTTAGTCCCGGCATAACTTCTTCTTCGGCCCCAGAGTTACGCGCCTTTTGCAATATGGTCCTTGGTCTCGGATTTATGCAATTTCATCCCTAATTGACCATTAAACTTTCAATTTCTTCAATTTGGCCCCCGGATTGTGTTAATTGCAGCCCCTATACTTGCGCGCCTTTTCCAATTTGGTCCTTGGTTTCGGATTTTCTCAATTAAGCCCCCAATTGGCCCTTAAACTTCAATATTTATGCGATTAGGCCCCTGATTTGACCTAATAAATTCCTAAAAAATATATTTTGGCCCCAGAACTTAAATTTCTTCTAATTAAAGCCCAAATTGACTTAAAAATCAATTTTTCTTACAATCAAATCTCCTATAAATTCATTTAAAAATCCAATTAAGTCCATAAACATCCAAATTTGGGCTTTTCTCCTCAAATTTCAAATTTCCCTTCTCAACAGGGCTCTCCTCCTTCAAGAATATACTATCAAAAATCCAATCTTTGTATTTTTAACCTCATTGACCAATTTTCCAACCATCTTCTGAGCGCTTCTGCCTCCTGTTATTTTTCTAACCTCCTTTGGCTATATATTTATATATATATTTTGTGGGGACCCAAAAATGGGTTACAACAGGTACTGTGAAACAGAAATGTATTTTGTCCAAACTAAAAGAAACCAATGTTGCATTTATAGAAGTTCATTGATTTCTAGAAGCAGGACATGGACAGTTTTGTTTTAGACATGAATGTACTTTACTTCTGCAACATTTAAGGGAGAAAATGAAGTCTCAAGTGATTATATTGACACAAGATGTTAAATTCATAAGTAATGGCCAGAAAATAGTATGAGAAATGGAAAAATTTCTTGAATATGTTATAACAAATTAATATTTGAGTAATGATTCACAGTTTGATTAGTTGTTAGAACCTTAATATTACAATGTGATGTTTTGCAATGAGCATTAAACCGAGACTAGCATGCATCAAATGTTTTACAAATGTTTTCCAATCAGCATTAAACAAAGAATGAAGGAGAATTTTAGAGAGTATAAGCTTCCTCAGTCAAGAAGGTAAACAAACTCCTCCTTTGGCCTGTAGTTTGTGTTGCTCTTACCACTGACAGTTTCCAAAGCAATAACTCCAAAGACATTTATTTCTTGAACTCCAAAAGAAATGCTTCTGATGAATGGAAGAAATAAACTCAACAAATAGAGCACGGGACAGGCAATTGTACACAAGCTTTAATTGGTTTCCTTCAACAATGAAAAGTTCCCACCTCAAACTCATGGCTAAGAATTAATAATTTGCTCTGCTTTCTTTGTTTTCTGTTCTACATTTAAAACCTAAGCAATTTTATGGAGAACATTTGACCTCTTGCTAAAGCTATTTTTCTACCGCAAACTTATAGAGTGTAGTGAGGACAGATGAGAGAAACCATCAAACATTCAGTTACCTTGTAAACAGAAGCAAAAACACCCTAATGACAAAATCAAACAGTTACATCTATGAGGTTCTTGAATTAGGATTTGTTTTTTATTTTTTTATGGAAATTAACTTTTGAAACATGAAATCTTTGGGTTGCAGCGGAACTTCAAGTTGAAAAATAAATCTGGCGGAAATCGACATGCACATTCTTGTTTCTTTCCAGAAGCCATTGAAGAACAGATCTAGTGAGCTTGTTTCCTGTCAAGTACGTTGACAAATTAAAAGGGGTTGTACGTTAGAACCTTAATATTCACAATTCGAATATTTTGATTCACAATCGTTTGGTAAATCAGCATTAATTCATAGAAATGTGAGAAACTCTGCTCATAAGTTATAATCTCAAAGCATTAATTCATAGAAATGTGAGAACTTGTCGATCAAACACACACACACACACACACACATTAAGGGCTCAAGAATGATATTATATTACACTCTATCAGTTCTTGTAGGCCTACAATATTAGGGAAACTCCTGCATGGTGGGAGACACGTCTCCACTTTAAAACAACTACTGCAATACTAGCTGAACCTAGGAAATGCCTTGGCAAGTCAGAACCTACTACAGTGTGATGTTTTGCAATGAGCGTTAACCGAGACTAGCATCAAATGTTTTACAAATGTTTTCCAATCAGCATTAAACAAAGAATGAAAGAGAGTTTTAGAGAGTATAAGCTTCCTCAGTCAAACCTCTAGCTATGCCTAGACAAATTTTCTGCCTGGTAGGCCAATCCATTTCAATCTAAACATTTCATCCTTCACTGTAAATAATGGAAGATAAAAGACATCCTACAAAAATCCAATTAAGTGGACACATAGCTTAAGGTTAATTCATTAAAATCCAATTAAAACAACAATGCTTACTTTTAATTTAATATTATATTAACGGCAGCGTCGTCACTTATCCTACAAAAACCTTACAAAGGGAAGAAGCACATCCTTAGCGTTAGGATGCTCCCACTCCACTACTGACTCCCACCATTCTTTTGGTTCTATATACATTCTTTTAAGAGAGGGGGAGGAGATGGCTGACCATTTTCAAGCAATGGAAGACAAATTCCCATCCTCTTCAGCTTCTCACATTCTATAATCCAAATTACCTCGAGAGAATCGCAAATCAGTTTTGCATTGCAAATACTTTTCAGTTCTGGTAATCCAACCAAGTGCAGAAGTCTTAACTTGGGGAGTTTGAATTCATTGTTCCTGCTTTCTTCACCCATAACCCCTTCTTCATCTGATCTTGTTCCAACTATTATCTCCATTTTCTCACATTCTTCAACTGTAATCTCTTCCAGGTTTGCAAGGCTTGGCAGCAAGACAAGAGGGAACAACTTCTTCATGCTCTTACAGCCAGAACAATTAAACCTTTAAGACCAGAAAATATACCTTTGTAAGATGGCAAAGGTAGTGGAGCAGAGCAGTACCAAGAAGATGAAACCAAGCTCTCCATGCTATTGCAACTACTAATATAGATATACTCCAGATCAGTTGCATACTTTATTAGAGAGGAAACATTGCATAAGCTTTTTGCATCATCACATTCATCAATGGTCAGTTGTTGAATGTCCTCTGGGAACATGTCCCGAAAATCTCCGTCTCTGTTGATACTCAATTTACTCAAAACAATTACTTTATTTTTGTCATGTTCATAATGATTGTGATGTAGCAGTCCTACAGCAATTCTGTATTTTTTTAGCAATCGGGTCTTATCTTGAGAATTGAGATACTCCACAAAGTCAGAGCAACCTTCAAAATGGCATTCCAAAGTTTCCAACTTCCTCAAGCATCCCACATCCTTTCCTTTAACTGTTATTGGAGAATATAATGGAAATATAAAACGATTGTCAACAACCGAATCCTCCAGTAACACAAAGACTTGCAGGTGAGAGAGTTTAGGTAACAACCCACTAGGAAACTCCTTTTCACCACATCCATCCATTATAAGATAACTCAGGTTGCATAGACATTCCATGCCTTGAGGCATCTTTTCAAGTGCCAAAGAACCAGAGAGATCTAACCTCTTCAGTGCCCTGAGCTTTTCTAATGACGGTACATGCCTTAACATTTTACAACCAATGAGCAGTAATGCAGTGAGATTCACCAATTCAGAGACAGAATCGGGCGGTTTTGTGATACCTGTATAAGACAGATCAAGAACCTTGAGCTCATGCAATTGCTCAAAAAATGAATCTGCAATAAGCACCAGTTGATTTCCGCACAACAATAGAGTTGAAAGACTGGGACACCTTGGTGAATGGCCGGAAGGAATTTTTTCAATTTGGTTATGCATCAGTGAAACTCTCATAAGATTCTCTGTCCACTCCTCTGCACCTGGCAATTCTCTTAACTGTTCACCTGCTTTAACCATGCATTGAGAGTTCTCTTGCTGTATTTGGATGGCCATGTCCCTAATCAAGTCATGCATCTTGACATATCTTTCATCATCACCCCATTTCTCAGCACTTTCCAATAGGCAGACTCTTTCAAGTTTATTCAGCATCGAGTGGCCTTTGTTAAATTCTGCCTCCCTACTCTTCAGCCCTTTTATCACTCCCTCGTCAATCAAATAAGCTATCAAATGCTCTCTAGGGATCATGAAGTCTTCCGGGAATAATGCACAGTACAAGAAACATTGTTGCAGTGCTGACTCCTTTAAGTGCATATAACTAAATCTTAATATTTGGAATACCTCCTCATCCATGCCCTCCTGCCGAACTCTTGATTGTTTCAGTTCCTCTAAAGCATTCCTCCACTCACATATATCATCCACTCCCCTCATGGTTCCGGCCATTGTTTTAATTCCTAGAGGCAAACCAGCACATTCTCTTGCCATAGATTTTGCAATTTCTTCCACTTCTGAAGGAATACGTCCAAGTATCTTTGTGAACAGAGCCCAAGCTTCTTCCATTGAAAGAGGCTCCACTTTGATTGTCTCCTGGCAGACCATTCGCTGACAAACTTCAAATGATCGAGTTGTAAGAATTAGTTTGCATCCCTTCACTTGGATAGGAATTCCCACCACATCAAAATCAAAACAGTTCCACAAATCATCTAAAATGAGAAGCCACCGTTGTTTCTCAATTAATGCTTTTGACATTTTGGCAGCCCTTTTCCTCTCGTTGTCTTCATTTGAAAGATCTAAACGAATGTCTCTTGCAATAAGATTCTGCAATTTATAAACACTAAAATCCTGCGATACCGTGATCCAGTGAACATGAGGAAAAGTGCCAGGTTCTTGTAGAAGATGATTGTAGATATGTGTGAGCAATGTTGTTTTGCCCAAACCCCCCATCCCGTAAATGCCAATACTTGATGAGGCTTCATCATTCATTATCCACGACCAGATAGCATTCTTATTATTTTCAAACTCTCCACCTGTTAGTTCTTCAGTTAGAAACACATCTCGTCCGCTGTCATCGCCATTACGTTGAAGAGCTTCACGAGAGCTATGTCTCACAACAGGCTGCCCAGGGTCTCCAACCATGTTGACTAGTGGAGTACGGAGTTGATCATGATATCTTCCATGGGTAAGACATGGTGGATCAGTTGGTTGGGAAGAATCTTCTTGAAGCTCATCGTGATTAACAAGTGGCCTCTCATGAGAACTACCTCTTACAACTGGCTGCCCAGTTACTCTCTCCAGATGTTGCCTTTGTGGTGCCACATTGTCGACTTCAACATGTAAGATAGTAGGTAATGGATCTCCTGGAGTCTCATTTGTGTTGCCTGTAAGCCCTCCAGAAGAGCTAGATCCTGCACCAGGCTGCACAACTCCTCCAGTCCCATTCTCTATATCATCCTCCATTACATTATTGATCTCTTCCAAAAATCTTTCAAGTGCTTGACCCATTGTACCTGGTGCTTGTATCCTTCCTGCATCTCCTGCCAAATTGTCGACTTCATTGTTTTGTTCTTGTGGAGTGGTTAAAATGGAATTTTCATTAAAATTGCTTGAACTTGCTATGGTTTTATGTCTTTTGTTGCCACCATGCACAGCTTGAAAAGCTGCTTCTTGAACGTCTTCAGGCACTTTGTCACAAATTGCAACACCACGCCCTCTGACTTGAGACAAATGCAATTTGATCCTCGAAACGGAAGTAGCAGCAGCAAATTTATAGCCACAAAATGTACAGTTGAAAGGACCATCATCCAGCTTCTCAACAAAATCCCAAAATGGATCCCTCTGTCTAGCCATTTTCACCGCTTTCTTCTTTGGCCCTTCAAACATCAAATAAAAAATTGTCGACTTCATTGTTTTGTTCTTGTGGAGTGGTTGAAATGGCATTATCATTAAAATTGCTTGAACTTGCTATGCCTTTACGTCTTTTGTTGCCACCATGCACAGCTTGAAAAGCTGCTTCTTGAACGTCTTCAGGCACTTGTCTACAAATTGCAACACCACGCCCTTGGACTCCTGACAAATGCCATTTGATCCTCGTAATGGAAGTAGCAGCAGCATATTTATAGCCACAAAATGTACAGTTGAAACGACCACCATCCAACTTCCCAACAAAATCCCAAAATGGATCATTCTGTCTAGCCATTTTCACCGCTTTCTTCTTTGGCCCTTCAAACATCAAATAAAAAATTGTCAAAAGTAAGGCATAAAAATGGATGTTGAATTAATTGGAAAATAAGAACTCAATCTTAAAATGAAAATTTAGAGGAAATCATTATTTTTTAAATAATTAAGCAAAGGAAACACTACAAGATTTAACAGTTTTACCGACGGAATTTTTCCGTCGGCGTAAGACACATATTCCGTCGGTAATTAATTTACCGATGGAATCACCGACGGAAATGCTCCGTTGGTGAATCTTTCGTCGGTAATTTTTTGTCCGTTGGTAAATCCATTGGTAATAAAAAAATAAATTTATCCGCTTCATTTCGTCGGTATATCCCTCGGTAATAATATTTTTTTATTATCAACGGATTTACCGATGGAATTACCGATGGAATTTTCGTCGGTAATTCCGTCGGTAATTATTTAAAAACATTTTAAAAAAATTCATTTTATAAAATTATAAAATAATTAAATTAACATAAATTAACACTGTATAATATATACTCAAAATGCTTGGAAAAAAGAATAAGAAAATCAACTCAAACAAATTTGCAACAAATAAATTCAACTAAAAAAATTCATATGAAAAAAATGAAGTTGCAATTGCTAAAAATTTAAAAATCGTATAAATAAATCTACTAAAAATTGATCTCATATGAAAAAAAATCTCACAACAACATTTATACAATTATTAAGAACAAAAACAATTAAAAATAAAATAAAAAACAAATATAGTGAAAAAAATCATGAAAAAAGAAGAAAAAAGAAAAATCTTACCTTAATATAGTTGCAAGTGAAGCTAAGGAGAGAAAAAAAAATTTCGTTAAGCATATTAATTAAAAAAAAAACTAAGAGGATAAAAGAAGAAAGAAGAAGAAGACATACCCAAGCATGGAGGTAAAGAGAAGGAGATGAGGAGAGAAAAGAAGAGAAAGAAATAGATAAGAAATGATGTTTTTTACATATAGTGAAGAAGAAGAAGACGACATACCTTAATGATGTTTTTTACATATAGTGAAGAAGAAGAAGAACAAGAAGAAGTAGAAGAAGAAGAAGAAGAATAAGAATAAGAAATGGGTCTCTCTCTTGTGAAATAAGGAGATTCAGGTTTTTTATTGGGGCGCGTTACTGACGTATTTACCGACGGATAATTGAATATTAATATTTTTTAATTATTCCATCTGTAATTCCATCGGTAATATTTAATTTAAAATTTTAATTTCGTAAAAAGTTTTCAGAAACCGCCAAAACATTACCGACAATTTTTCAATCCGTCGGTGATTCCGTCTGTAATATTTAAATGAAAATTTTAAATTAATTGAATTTTTTCAGAAAACCGCCAAATAATACCGACGGCTTTTCAATCCGTCGGTGATTTTGTCCGTAAAGAACAACAATTAACAGTGCAATTGGAAAGTGAACAGTTCTAGAGCTCTCTGGAAAATATCGACGGAAAATTCTGTCGGCGATTCCCTTTGTAATTGACATGATGAATAGTGTTCACAGTTTACCAACAAATTTACCGACGGAATTACCGACGGAATTTATTCCGTCGGTAATTCCGTTGGTAAAAATGACACGTCATTATTTTTTTTTGCTTTGTTTTAATTTTTTTTCCCACGGTAATTCCCTCGGTATATACCGAGAGAATATTTCCGTCGGTAAAATCCCTCGAAAATTTACCGACGAAAATATTCCCTCGGTATTTCCGTTTGTATTTATCAATTTTCTGGTAGTGAAAAGAGTGCATACATCAATCTTACAAAGCAATGCCCTTCAAAGAAAGAAGCCTAGAAGCAAAGGCAGCAAGAACAAATCCTACAGTTTGTCAACAACTAGAAAATTGTTAGTTATTAAACTTATTTATCAAGATTAAGTGTATTGAAGTTAGTTCAATGAATAATCATCCATGTTAGAAATACTATGAATCTAGAAATACTATGAATCTAGAGTAAGTATTGAAGAGTATAATATTAATAAGGTACTTTAAAGATTGTAAAAGACATTTTATAATGTCTATATATATTGTATGGATTTGATAATGAAAGGTGTGAGAGTACCATTGTTTAATGTATTGTATTCCATCAAATTGTGTGAGTAGTGATCCCTTCTCTGTTCTATCATTGTTTTTCCAACAAAAACATCCTAGCCTTAAGTGTGTTAACAAAATAAACTGAATCTGTATAATTAAATCAATCATTACAAATTCTAAAATTAAATAGGCAGGCACTTAATGATATATTTTCCTACATAGATGTTATTTAAGCAGATTAAAAATTAAAACAAATATTGAATAATTTAAATAATTGTCAGAAAAGCAATTTAGAAGAAAAATTTAGAAGAAATTCTACTTGTTTTTAAGATAAGTAGTCGAAGTTGATGGCAATATGAACATGTAAGAACAAAGCTATGATATGAGTTTTGAGTTCTAAAATAGATTAGAGTAGGATTTACCTTGCAAGCAAGAAAGATACAGATCAAGAACTCAAAGAGAGGTTATTCGATTCAATCAGAAAAAGGAAGCACAGATCACGAGAAAGGTTTAAGAAATTTGGTGAGGGAAATTAGGAAATCAATGGTATACTGAGAGATCTCTCTCTTAGTGGAAGACTAGCTATTAAAAAATTCACTGCAATTTGGAAGCAACTTTATGTTGTTTTCTTTGGAGAAGTCAATAGATATTGGTAAACAGCAAGTTTATTTTCTGTATGCAAAGACTAGTCTCACTGCCTCCTGGAAACCACCAATGTCACTCTCATGAATCACTTTCTGCTTTATTTATTCACACAAACTATTCAACGTGTTCATATTACACTGCTTCAAATCCTTGAGTCTACTGTTGTTAGATATCAAAATGTGAATCTTTCTGTGGTTTTGGAGTTCGATCTAATTAAGATTATAATTGAAGGGTGAACGAAGAAACCCACACAAGATCACAGATCGTGATCGTCAAGTTGGATGTCAACACGCCAATAAACAAGACATGAAAGCTAAGGTAGGACAAGTGCTCGTTCGAGAATCACCAGTTTGGCCGTCGCTGTGACTTTACTTTTATGGATAGCTGTGACTTTTAAATGTTCTGTGATATTTTAAAAACTAATATCTCAGCCCATTCCATGTTTTATTTCCAGAAGCTATAAACTTTTTAGAAATCATATTCACAGCTGAAAGTGATAGCCAAACTTTTCCAAAAAGGCCTTTATTCTCCAAAGCAAATATTCTATGAATTGAATTAAATGAAAGGTTACTCTTAGAGGACATGGCAAACTACATAATAAATACACTTCGACAAAAGGCTCGGGCAGTATAATTGAATGGAAGAGCCACCCCTAACTGCATGCGCAAAAAAAAACAATACACTCATTGCCATGCTTATGCAGTATGACGTGTATTTGTCCAGGTAATCATGGGATGGTAGAAATTTCATATTGCATCCTTTAACTTTAAATTTGCCTGAATCAATGACAGAACTGGGATCATCAGCTTGTGTTGAATTTCATATTAAATATCTTGATCTCCTGATGTCTTAAGCAAGGTGTTCCAAGTAGTCAGGAGAGCATGGATACAGATGATTTATTTTTTCATCCATCCTGCTGCCAAGAGATTAACTTAAATTCTTTGATTTATTTAAGAAATAAAACCATTTAAAGTCCAATATTATTCCTGCATACATCACAAAGCTGGTATAAGATCACGATATATAGGTAATAACCCGATTAAGAATCCTCCAATCTGCGTTGAGAAGACAGAGAAGGAGAGGGAGGGAGCGAGAGAAAGACTGAGAGAAGAGAGGGAATCCACAGCAGGAATTAACAATTGTTCTCATTCATATTTTGCTTGCCCATTCTGTTACAACTCCCACTATATATAGGCACAGCAGAAGATGGTGCTGACTTGACAACCTTCCCAGTAATGAGAATTACAATTGATTGAAACGGTCCGCATAAGTAACGGCTTAACAACAGCTTAGTATGGTGCGTTTTGTCTGTTGGGGATTCCGACTCCCCTAGCGCGGACCGGTGGTGTTCTGATAGTTGCTCATAGGAGGCTAAGCACACTGGGACACAATATTTAACATGGTTCGGCAAAACCGCCTACATTCACGGGAGAGATCAATATTATTAGAGATAGAGAAAGGATTACAACACAATACATGGAGGAGGAGGATCACTTCACTCAAACTCAACTCCCAGCTCTCTTGCTGCACTTGCAGCTGCTACCTTTGCAGCCCTTCACTTTCTCTCTTGGTTTCTCTACTGCACTCTCTACACTCTCTCTCTCTTTGCTCTCTCTCTCGGTGCCCTTTTATAGGCAACAATGGTGCCACAACTCCAGCTCTTCTTCAACAAAGGTGGCTGCACATGGGTTGCACCATTTTGTCAATGGTTGGTGCAACTACCATTGACAATGGCAACCCTCTCTTCTTAGGGTAGGTTGCATAAGTCATTGTCCATTAATGGCAAATCCCAACAATCACCCCCTTTGACATTTATATGGGCAATTGTCCTCTTGCTTCTTCAGCACAAGCTTGCATCCTGCAGCTCTTCCAAGTTTACTATTCTGAGAGCGTCTTTGGCCAAGTTTACAGGTACTTGCCACACCTTTCAATAACCAGAGTTACCAAAGCACAACTTTTCTCACACAAAATGATCACTACAACCAGATGGTCTGCCACTTCACATCTGAAGAGTGTTAACGCTTGTCTCTGGGACACAACATTCCCCTTCGAGCGTATCAACCATGCTCGGTCCGGAATGATTTATCAAGCCTTACAGCAAGGCTTACAACACCCCCTCAAACGGAAATTTCTATTCCCAAGTGTGACAGTCATTATCTGAGTATCTTAATATGATCACGAGCTCACCACTCTTCCAAGAGTCTACTCATCCAGGAGTTGTGTCTGCCCTCTGTTCCACCCTAGGAATCACGCCTTACTTCTCCATGAGTCTCTCGCTCTTAGTCCTAAGAGTCCAGGTAGCTCTTCACCTTTACCTATAGGGACAACCCATTAAAGGTTGATCCATATATGTCTTGATACTCTGAGTATTACAATGCCTTCACCGAGCTCACCACCTTGACAAGAGTCAACTTGTTCCAAGAACCTGCGCATGCCCTCTGCTCATTCCTAGCAGTCGCGTCTTAATGCTCCACAAGTCACCCATTTATTGTCCAAGGCAAATGTCTTCTAGCTCATTGATCTTTAGCATAGGGGCAATATCCATGAAAGTCAATCATGCATTTGTCTTCATACTCATCATAGCCACTTCATTGACTATACACCTGTCCACTTATATCCAGCCATCACATTGGCTCTGGGGCGTTCTGAACTTGGGCTCCTTTCATGGCCCGCACACCTTCTCTAAGGTGTCTTCGCCCGTTGTCATGGGGCGGGCTGATCTTGGGCTCATATCACGGCCCTCACACCTTCTCTCTAAGGTGTCTTCGCCTGTTGTCATAAGACGGTCTGAATTGGGGCTCCTATCATGGCCCTCACACCTTCTCTAAGGTGTCTTCGCCTGTTGCCATAAGGCGGTCTGAACTGGGGCTCCTATCATGGCCCTCACACCTTCTCTAAGGTGTCTTCGCCCGTTGTCATGGGGCGGTCTGAATTTGGGCTCATATTATAGCCCACACACCTTCTCTCTAAAGTGTCTTCGCCTGTTGTCATAAGACGGTCTAAACTGGGGCTCCTATCATGGCCCTTACACCTCCTCTAAGGTGTCTTCGCCTTTCATAGGCGGTCGCATCCTCCTTCAGCTGAGATGCTTCAAAGTGGCTCCACAATTCTCTACCACCATGTGGACTATGGGAGAGATAGCTGCCACTGATTACATAGAAAGAGAAAGTTGCGGTATACTCCTCGCAATCCTCCACCTCGATTTCTATGTTTGGAGCTTTTGCGCCTTTCTGCTTGACAACTCCACCTACACCAACTCTCTTTGGTGTCTTCGCCCTTCATCATAGGCGGTCGCCTTTTATCACAGGCATTTGCACCCCCTCAATTAGGTGCCTCTACAACAACTCTCTTTCCAACCTTGCATGCATTGGAAAGGTCTTCGCCTGTTGTCTTCATCAAGAGCACAAGAGACTTCCTGTTGTACACAACTTTTACACAGTCTCTGCTCTAAGCTTCATCTGGGAAAACTTCTTCTCCTTGCACTTGTTGTCTCATTACAGTACCTCGTTGAATCATAGGTACTTCTGCACAATCTCCGTGTGCCCTTGTGCAATTTTGGTTCTCCAGATTCTCCATATTCCTTGCTTATGTTTGACAGTAGCTCATCCTGTCACAACACCTGTCCAAGTCAAAATAGGGCGCCAATCTTTATCTCCTTGCTGTATTTCTCTTCCATTATCAGGGTCTTCATCAATTCTACCCTCGAGAAATCACAGTCACCGAATCTAACTTCTTTGGAGAAATCACCACTCCATCAGATCCTTGAACATACGGAACCCAACTGTTCCCTTGTGCCGTCATCTTGCTAGTCTTCAACCATTTCATTTTAAACTGCTATATATATGAAAATAGTACCGTATGGATAATCCTTCCACTAAGCAAGTTCCCAGGAAAGATTGAAGGGGTCACACTGGTCCCGCTTAAAACCCTATCTCATAGACAGAACTTCTTAGGCCATATCTATCCATCGTACTGTCTTTCCGTATATACAACCATTTGCTAGCTTTGTTGCGGCTTTCCTTTACAAGTGATCTGGAATATACTGGTTTAATACATGATTTCTCAACATCTGGCGAGATTACCAGTGCTTAGATTCGTCAAGATTGGTCTTTGTCAATTTTCACTCTACACCTGTAATTGTCCACATTATCGGGTGTCCAGAGTGTCCCAATTTTGCCTTCTCTCAAGGCAACTGAAAAAATTCTCCCCACTTAGCAATTCAACACACATAATTGGGCAAATGTGTGCGACTTCTTCTTCTTCATCTCCATCGACCACCATGATGACCTTTAGATGCCTCCTAATCGGGCAATCTCTTTTTGATAATTCACCACCACCATTTTCGGTTTCAAATCTCAATGATCAGACCGTACCATTGCATTCGGAACGATCAAATTAGCTGGAAACAAGTCTGAAATCATCCAAATCGCATTTCGGACGACTAAGATTTGATCAAAACAATTCTGGCCTGATTAACGGCCCAGATTCAATATCAAATCCGGTTGCACGTAAGATCAACTACACTCAATCCTATCCCTCAGCTCGCAGCTCGGCTCAAACTCGACTCGGCTCCACTAGGCGCGGCTCCACTCAGCTCAGCTTGCGGCTAATGACGTGGCAGGTGGGTCCCTCTGTGCTGATGTGTCAGATGACTGTGCGCTGACATGGCATGCTGACTGTGCGTGATGACATCATGCTTACATCAGGCTGACGTCATCCCTGGCATGCCTACTGTGCATGCTGATGTCACAATTACATCATGATGATGTCATCGATATCCGGGTCAGTCACATGGGTCGGGTCAACTGGTATTCGGGTCGGGTCAGCTCATCCGGGCGAAGAAGACGCGTGTGACGCGTGGCGCGTGGCCAGCAACCTCGCCGACGTGTGATGGCGCGTGGGGATGTTTCCGACGTCCGATTTCGATGCCGTTTTCGCCAGTGGCTTCGTCTCTTCCTCCTCTACATAGTGGTATGGTCAAAACATAATTTTGACAGCTTTCATGTTTTAGCAAAAATCAAACACCACTTTAAACCATGTGCTCTGATACCAATTGTTAGGGATTCCGACTCCCCTAGCGCGGACCGGTGGTGTTCTGATAGTTGCTCATAGGAGACTAAGCACACTGGGACACAATATTTAACGTAGTTCGGCAAAACCGCCAACATCCACGGGAGAGATCAATATTATTAGAGATAGAGAAAGGATTACAACACAATACATGGAGGAGGAGGATCACTTCACTCAAACTCAACTCCCAGCTCTCTTGCTGCACTTGCAGCTGCTGCAATGGCAGCAAGGCTGCTGCCCTTGCAGCCCTTCACTTTCGCTCTTGGTTTCTCTACTGCACTCTCTCTCTCTTTGCTCTCTCTCTCGGTGCCCTTTTATAGGCAACAATGGTGCCATAGCTCCATCTCTTCTTCAACAAAGGTGGCTGCACATGGGTTGCACCATTTTGTCAATGGTTGGTGCAACTACCATTGACAATGGCAACCCTCTCTTCTTAGGGTAGGTTGCACAAGTCATTGCCCATTAATGGCAAATCCCAACATTGTCATGAAATCAGTGGCAATTAAAAGTTATCCCTCCACCATTGTTAATTCCTGAGATATTACAGCATCCCTTCATGTGTTGAAATCTGAAGGCCTTTAAGATGGATCATTATTTCTTCTCAGAAAAAAAAAAAAGGGGAATATTTCTTATCCATAATTGAAGAAAACGTGTGCTGCACATTTTTTTGCGAAGGCAAAATGCATTTATCAGATCGAACATCTGCAATTATCATGACAGTTATGTTGCCGAGGAGCAATTCGGCTCGCTAATGACAGCATGGATTATCCTTGAAGAAACCAACACGCAGCCCTGCCACCACCAACCCATACACCAGATAGCTACTGAACATTGCGTTCTCCCCTGTTTTTCAGACTTGTGCGCATTGTTAAATACTCTGTTTATAGCCTTTAACCAATCTAGGAGAATCAACATACTAAAGAATTCATGACGGATAGATCTCTGGACACTTAGCTCCAGCAATAGCAATTTCCACATGCATATCAAATATTTTATAGCAAGTTTCTACACAGTAATTGTCAATAATCCTAAATCAATCATATGGATAGCAGAACATACCCCTCACTGTCTTGAGTATGGGACCTAAAACGGGTTTTGCGATTTGCCACTTGCGGGCTGGCCCTAGGCTGAAGCATCCTCTTGCGATGCTGGACTCAATAGTTAAATTCTTCTCTTTCCCTTTCAGTTGCAATTTCACCATCTGCACGTCCACCAGCAGATTCTTTTCCATATGCCTCCAAAACCTAGGTGCAGTATCAAGTTAGAAAGCACAAAATAAAAAGAAAAAAAGAAGAGGGAGTACCTGCATGAATGTGTTTCTAAATATAGAACTTCTCCCTTGTTCAAACGTGGAGAGGTATAGAGAGACTTTTTCAGACCCTTGTCAGCAACAATACTAATGCTGTATTTTATACTGATACCTTATGCAGGCATCAAAATTGAAACATTAATCATTTTACTGACAGATAAGTCAAGAAATACGAGAGTTAGTGTACAACAGCAGCAACAAGAAAATTGGAATGGTCACGAAATAGCAGTATGTTAATGACTTAGAACTAATAAATTAAATGAACTGATACATATTTTATTTGTCTTAGAAGCATGCACTATGTAATCATCCTTGGATAATACTGGCAATTAAAAGTTCTGACCCCAATGCGTCCTTGGAATTTCCCTAGACAATCAATATCTTGTGGTCAAACAAACAACAAATCAGTTGAAGTGATGGGGAGTCCACAGCTCAAAAGCCAAACGGATCTGCAAGTTACAGTGTGCCAGATGGGAAGCAATGTCAGAGCCCTCTCTAACAAGGAAGGAGATAGTTTTATCCATGCTAGCTGCGGACCCCAGTATTGAAGCATGTTATTTCTGGCCAAGTGATTTTCTTCGGAGTTTCTATCTTCATTAATTCATTAGACTCGAGGACTTAAAGCAGTGTAATGTGAACTCGTCGAATAAATAAAGCAGAAAGTGACTTAAACTTTGCATGGTGGTTTCCATGAGAGTAATCATGGCATACAGGACAAAGAAAGCAGAAGGGATTTGCACCTCTGTTTTATTTCTTTAGAGTAAAAAAACATAAAGTTGCCTGCAAATTGCAATGACTTTAATAGCTAGTCTTCCTCTAAGCCTAATTTCTTATTGATTCCCTAATTTCCCTCACCAAAACTCTTAAACCTTTCTCATGATCTGTGCTTCCTTATCATTCAAATCTAAACCTCCCAAAATTTTCAGATAAAGGCTAGTTAAATTCACGCAATCAAAGTAATAAGAATCAGACTGTATGAAGAAACCCTTATTCAGGCAATGTAAAAAGGTTTGAAACTTTTTAAGGAAGCTAATGGAAATTCCATTGGTTGTTAGAACCTTACTATTCACAACTCGAATATCTCGATTCATTGAAGATTACAAGCAACTCAAACACATAATTTATAACAGATGGTATGAGTCGGAATGCTGAGGCTAGAGTCCATGGAAGGCAGAATTTAAAACCTTTCCTTTGGCAAATCTTTCTATTCGAAACTCAAACCAATTATAAATTAAATTTTCATAATAGAAAGGGAAGTGACAACAGTGATTTCCATATTGTTGGGATTATTACTTTTTTTTTTTTTTAATCAAAGCCAGGAGATCTGGTAGTTGAAGATAGCTTATGTTTAATAACTTGGTATTTTTCATTTGTTTTAGAAGCATGCAGTATGTAGTCATCCTTGGATAATACTGGCAATTAAAAGTCCTGACTCCAATGCATCCTTAGAATTTTCCATCAGGTGAATGTATTCCCATCAGCTTAAAAATCAATCTCTGCCTTTTACTCCCAATACTTGCATATCCAAACCTGAAGGAAGAGGAGGAGGCGGAAGAGAGAGGGGGCAAAGAAAACGACACCGCCTTCTTCCTCTTCGAGGATGCGGGGTTTCTCGGTGCCTGGTTTCCAGAATTGCTGTGACATATTTTTTTTTTTAATTTTTGAATACAATAAATAAATAAATGTAAATCAGTTCAATATAATTCTTTCCCAATATTACAACTAATAATGATTTTTCTAAATATATTTACCAAGAAAATATGTAATAAGGCGATTGTGATGCAATTCTGATCCATCATAGGGAGATTCAGATTCCAAAATCAGACATTCTCACGGTACACAAATAACCATCTTTCGAAACAAATCTTGAATCTAGTGGGGAAAAAAAATATATCTTTAACAAAAAAAAATCCTAAAAATAAAATCACATATAAATTCTTCATTGTAAATTTTCATTTGTTTCAAATATTAGGGACCCAATTGATGAATTTTGTTTTACCTTGCTCTTCTTGATGATGTCTTGGCTGACGTTGTTTTTTCATATTAGCTGAAAATCCACCTGGAATCTAATATATGTATTAAGAGTTTGTTTTGGTAAAGTAATGCCAAGTGATCATTTTCAAAAGTATTTTTTAATTAATATTAAAATAATTATTTTATATTTTTTATTATTTATTTTTGATATTAGTATATTAAAACTATTAAAAATATATCTAACAAAAATAATTACTTTTTTACATTACTAATCAAAATAAGAATTTGGAAGCTGGAATAAGAAAAACTCAAGACAAAGAATTTTTATTTGTGTTTGGCTTGCATATGTGAACTATATATGCAACAAGTATTTACGAGTTGATTTGTGAAATTAGGGATAAATTAACTGCAATGTATTATTAAAATGGATCTATTTATTAAAGATAAGAAATCATCTCGATATATAACAAATTTGTTAAAAATTTAGAATTTGTTGTAATTACTTTGAATGACTTTTTTTTCTTTTCAGTTTAGGGTAATTTCACATGATCATCCACAAGATTATCATTTTATAGCTAATAATGTCAGCCTACGAGAATTCCAGCACGTGTAATGTTGATGAAGATTTTATTTAGGGGCTGTGAACTGGTAGGAAGCATAAGAAATTAAGGGTACCATTAGTCCAGCTTCTGTGCACTAATTTGGCCTCAGCATCGTCACCCGCTGCACCCATGGCTACTTGCAGTGGGAAGTGGTCTGGCCAAGGGTGAGCCATTTTTGGATGTGGTGCCTTCAACTCATAGTGATTCACATCTTCATGTCTGCACAAAAATGAACAAGGGAAAACTTCAACAACGATGATCAAAAGAGAAGACACCCATGGCTACTTGCAGTGGGCAGTGCACCCATGGCTACTTGCATGTTTTATGCTCTTGAAGTGTTGAATAGTGTCTCATTTCACTTGTTTGATGATAGTGCAATACCGTAATATTTAAGATTTTTCACATTCTAAGTTAAATCTTTTTTATTTATTTTGCTCGCGTAAACACATTAAACTTATAATCATGAGCATGAGCATAAAATTGAAATAATTAAACATAAAAAAAATAAAAATAAAGGTATGAAAACTAACCTCCAATAAATCAAATGTATAAAGATAAAAAAAAAATTAATTAAAAAAAAAGCCTAAAATATAGATAGATTCAACAAAATAGTGAGATTGATTTGTAAAAAAAATACAATAAAAAAATCTCATGAGCTAGGGACCAATCACATAGAAGACAAACTCTAAAAAATAAAAAAGCAAAATTATAAATTAACAAAATAATGAGGGATGAATTTGAAAAAAAATGTAATATAAAAGGCTTCAAAACAAAATAATAATAATAATAATAATAATAATAATAATAATAATAAGAATAATGACTAAATTTGATATAAAAATATTTTGAAATCAAATATTAAAAGAGTAAATTGAAAATAAAATTTAATTAGAAAAATAATTAAAAAATAGTAATTAAAAAAATGATAGGTATGAAATTGAAGAAAAAACTTTAAAAATAAAATAAAATATATAACAATTAAAAATATAAAAAATAAATTAAATACAAAAACCAAATAAAAGTACAATTTTACATTTTTGTAAGGAGAAGAGAGACAAAATAAAGAGGAGAAGATAAAAGATGTGGTAGAGGCCAAACCACACATCTGTCGCAGATGATGACGTCCTTCTTTGAACGCCATTAAAAATTTTTACACGATATAAAAATTTAAATATAAATTTAGATTGTAAAAATAAATAGTAAAATCATAAAATTATAAGAAATTTTTTTTTAAATACCATATATTTAATAATTCAAGAATCAATTTAAAATTAATTCAAAAAACTCATCCATGACAAACAAAAGTTTTGGTTGGAGAGTGTAGCATTTCTTGGGCATGTAGTGTCAAGGAATGGGATTGAGGTTGATCCTCAAAAGATTGAAGCAGTTAAGCAGTGGCTTAGGCCTACTTCGGCGACAGAGATTAGAAGTTTCTTAGGTTTGGCCGGCTACTATCGGAGGTTTGTGGAGAACTTTTCTCGGATTTCTGCATCATTGACTAAGTTGACGCAGAAAAATGTTAAGTTTCAGTGGTCTGAAGCTTGTGAGAAAAGTTTCTTAGAGTTGAAAGAGAGATTGACTACAGCGCTTGTTCTAGCAGTACCATCAGGTTCTGGTGGTTACACAGTGTACTGTGATGCTTCGAGAGTGGGTTTAGGATGTGTTCTAATGCAGCATGACAAGGTTATTGCCTATGCTTCACGGCAGCTGAAGAAGCATGAACAAAACTATCCTACACATGATTTAGAGATGGCGGCTGTAATTTTTGCCTTGAAGATTTGGAGGCACTACTTGTATGGTGAAACTTGTGAGATCTTCACAGATCACAAGAGTTTGAAGTACATCTTTCAGCAGAGGGATCTAAACATGAGACAAAGGAGATGGATGGAACTGCTGAAGGATTATGATTGTACCATACATTACCACCCGGGTAAGGCAAATGTAGTTGCCGATGCTTTGAGTAGAAAATCATCAGGGAGCTTAGCTCATATTCAGGAGGTACGAAGACCTCTGATTAGGGAGTTGCATGAGTTGGTGGATGAAGGAGTCAGATTTGATCTTAGTGAAGCTGGAGCAATGATTGCTCATTTTCAGGTTAAGTCAGATTTGTTTGATAAGATAAAAGCAGCTCAGAAGAAAGATGATTCACTACTCAGGATTAGAAATGAGGTTGAGCAGGGTAAGGCTGCAGGTTTTGTGATAGGTGATGATGATGTGCTGAGATATAGGGATAGGCTTTGTGTACCTGATGTAGATGATCTGAGGAGAGAATTGATGGTAGAGGCACATCAGACAGTTTACACAATGCATCCAGGTTCCACCAAGATGTATAAAGACCTTAAGGTGTGTTATTGGTGGAATAGGATGAAGGCTGATGTAGCAGACTTTGTTTCTAGGTGTTTGACCTGTCAGAGGGTAAAGGGTGAACACCAGAAACCTCCTGGATTGTTGCAACCATTGTTGATTCCAGAATGGAAGTGGGAAAGGATCACAATGGACTTTGTGACAGGATTGCCTAGGAGTCAGGAGGGTTATGATTCAATATGGGTGATTGTTGATAGGTTGACAAAATCAGCCCATTTTCTGCCAGTTAGGATTACTTATGGATATGCAAAGTTGGCAGAATTATTTATTAGTGAGATTGTACGGTTGCATGGAGTGCCAATCTCGATAGTGTCTGATAGAGGTCCACAGTTTACATCGCGGTTTTGGATGAAATTCCAAGAAGCTATGGGTACTAAAGTGCAGTTGAGTACAACTTTTCACCCTCAGACAGATGGTCAATCTGAGAGGACTATTCAGATCTTGGAGGATATGCTAAGGGCTTGTGTCATGGATTTTGGAGTTGGTTGGAGTAAGTTCCTACCATTAGTGGAATTTGCTTACAACAACAGTTATCAGGCTAGCATAGAGATGGCACCTTATGAGGCTTTGTATGGTCGGAAGTGTAGATCACCGGTTTGTTGGTTTGAGGTTGGTGAGAAGAGGCTAATGGGACCAGAGTTGATTCAGATTACCTCAGAGAAGATAGAGGTAATTAGAAATAAGCTTCAAACAGCTCAGAGCAGACAAAAGAGTTACGCAGATAAAAGAAGGCGTGACTTAGAGTTTTCAGTGGGTGACTGTGTGTTCTTAAAAGTATCACCGACAAAAGGAGTATTCAGGTTTGGGAAGAAAGGCAAGTTGAGTCCTCGGTTCATTGGACCGTATGAGATTCTGGAGAGAGTTGGGGCAGTTGCTTATAGGTTAGCATTACCACCAAACTTGTCTGCTATTCATCCGGTATTTCATGTTTCCATGCTAAGGAAGTATATGTCAGATCCATCGCATGTATTAGAGGTTTATCCCATTGAATGGAGGGATGATATGGTTTATGAGGTGCAACCAGAAGCTATAGTCGACCGACAAGTGAGGAAGCTTAGGTCAAAAGATATAGCTTCAGTGAAAGTGCAATGGAAAGGTCATTCACGTGAGGAAGCGACATGGGAGCTCGAGGATAAGATGCGTGAGGAGTATCCTCATCTTTTCGATAATCTCGGTAAGTATTCAATCTTTTCTCTTAAGTTTCGAGGACGAAACTTTTATAAGGTGGGGAGATTGTGATGTTTTGAATAAATGAGTAGGAAAATACAATAAAGTCCTTGAATGCTTAGATGTAGGAATAAATTAAATGAGGGGTAGTGTGGTAATTGAACAATAGTTGATATATATAAGTAGAGAGAAGGAAAAAAAAAAACATAAGAGAGATTTGAATATTTTGAGAGTTAACCGTGAGAGAGAAGGGAGAAGGGAGAAAGAAGAAGAAGAAGAGAAAAGAGGGATATTAGAAAGGAAATAGAAAGGAGTTGGAGAAAATAAGTAAAAAGGTAAGATTATGTATAAATATATGTTAATTAAGCTTTAATTTCGATTTTGATAAATGTTAGGGTTATGAAATTTGTGTTTTGGGTTTGATTGATGAGTTAATTTGAATGTTATAGAGTTAATTGTTGTGGGTATTTGATTATTTGGATGATTTTGAGAGATTGAATTGAAAGATGATGATTTTGAGTTATGATTTTGTTTGAATGGTGAAATTGTGTTAGGAATTTGGAGAGAACAGTAGGTTTCTGTTAAAAATTATGGGTTGGAGGTTGAAGATGACAAAATTTCGGTTTGGTCCCTCAATTTTGGAAAATTACAGTTTAGTCCCCAAACTTTGGAAAATTTGCAGATTGGTCCCTGGAGCATATTCCGAGATTCTGAACAGAATAAAATATGAATTATGGACAGAATTACTGTATAGATAAGAGAATTTAACACTTTCAATTTGGTCCTCCAATTTGACAAAAATTACAATTTGACCCTAAAAATTTGGTAAAATTCCAGAATGGTCCTTGGAGTATAATGAGATGATCTGGACAGAAATGAGGACTAATTATGGTCAGAATTTCAGTATATTCATGGATTTATGATAAATTTCAGTTTGGTCCTCCAATTAGACAAAAATTACAATTTGGCCCTAAAAATAGGATAAATTACAGATTGGTCCCTAGCTGTAATATTAGCTTTTCAGATTAGTTTGATGAATAATTAAGGGTTATTTAGTGAATTATTGCCAATTTTATTAGTTGCTTTATTATGGATTAGATTTCGGGAAAACCGTTAAATTTTGGGTTTTTGAGAAAATTGACTAGTTAGTTCAAAAACATATAGGGTTACGGAATACATCATTAGTTAAGTTTATTAAATAGGTTAAATGTTCTTTTGAGTCGTTCTTGAATATGTCTCCTTTGTATTCAGATAATCCTGATATTCTACCGACAGGACGTCAGTAGGATTTTCTTCGGTGTCTGCTTTTGGCTTCTGTTTGCTTTTGAGTCAGGTGAGTGGATAATTTTCCATATGCATGAGAAATAGTATAAATATTTGATTTGTTAATATGAATTGAATCATGCTTCTTGATAATATATATGTTGATTATTATCCTTGTTTTGATAAAGCATGATCAATTGTTGAATCCGAATTCTTGATATGAACCAGTATATATTTTGAATTGAATTCTGAATTGATAGCTCCTCATTTGATTGATGTCATGAGTTGAGCCTTGAGATATGAATATGTCTGTTTGATTATGATTATGAACCTATGGTATGTCAGTCAGAATACCCATGCTAACAGGATAGTGTTAGTCTTTGTGCACATCGTATCTGAACCCTAGTTGGTCGGGGGTGTCACCAACCTGTGTGGACTGATCATCCCACAGTACGGAGCCTCATGCTCATTGCATTTTGATTTTCTGACGAGCTTTACCATATGATATTCTTGTTATGGCCTATTTGAGAAACCTTTCTATAAGAACCTAGAGCCATACTTGTATATATATTTCTCATTGCTGTATTACCTCGTGTGTGTATATTGAACGTTATCTACTCACTGAGTTGTTGAACTCACCCTCTCATTATTTATCATTTTCAGGCTTATAGCTTGATAGCAGGTTACTTTTGTTGAACCTTCCGAACCTGCTCTTTGGTTGTACTTTGTACCTTTCCTTTATGTCTAGTTAGTGCTCCAAAACTCTGAACTTATATAAACTCTTGTATTAAGACAATTCAATTATATTATGAAGTTGATTTTGTTGTTAATGCTGCGTTGAACTCTGATTGAGTTAGGATAAGTTTGTGTGTAAGTTTGGGTTCGTATAGGTATGGAACCTTGGAGGGGAACCTTGCCTATGTGCCGGTCATGGATCCGGGATTCGGGTCGTGACATAAACGGAGCAAGTTGTCCTTTAACAGTTAACGGAGCAGGAATCCCCTCCAATACAAAGACTTGCAGGTGAGAGAGCTTAGGTAACAACCCACTAGGAAACTCCTTTTCACCACATCCATTCATTCTAAGATACCTCAGGTTGCATAGACATTCCATGCCTTAGGAATCTTTTCAAGTGCCCAAGTACGAGAGAGATCTAACCTCTTCAGTGCCCTGAGCTTTTCTAATGACGGTACATGCCTTAACATCTTACAACCAATGAGCAGTAATACAGTGAGACTCACCAATTCAAAGACAGAATCAGGTAGTTTTGTGATCTTTGTAAATGACAGATCAAGAACCTTGAGCCCATGCAACTGCTCAAAAAATGAATCTGCAATAAATTGCAACTGTGAATTGTCGCATAACAATAGAGTTGAAAGACTGGGACACCTCGGTGAATGCGTGGAAGGAATTTCTTCAATCTGGTTATGCATCAGTGAAACTCTAGTAAGATTCTCTGTCCACTCCTCTGCACCCGGCACTTCTCTTAACCGTGCACCTGCTTTAACCATGCCTTGAGAGTTCTTTTCCAGTATTTGAATGGCCATATCCCTAACCAAGTCATGCATCTTGACATATCTATCATCATCAAACTCTTCCTTAGCGCTTTCCAATAGGCAGACTCTTTCGAGTTTATTCAGCATCGAGTGGCCTTTGTTAAATTCTGCCTCCTTACTCTTCAGCCCTTTTATCACTCCCTCGTCAATCAAATAAGCTATCAAATCCTCTCTACGGATCCTGAAGTCTTCCGGGAATAATGCACAGCACAAGAAGCATTGTTGCAGTTCTGACTCCTTTAAGTGCATAAAACTAAATCTCAGTATGTGGAATACCTCAGGCTCCATATCATCTTTCCTAATTCTTGATTGTTTCAGGTCCTCTAAGCATTCCTCCACTCACATCTGTCATCCACTCCCCTCATGGTTCCGGCCATTGTTATAATTCCAAGAGGCAAACCAGCACATTCACTTGCAATAGATCTTGCAATTTCTTCCACTTCTGGAGGAATACATCCAAGCACCTTCATGAACAGAGCCCAAGCTTCTTCCATTGAAAGAGGCTCCACTTTGATTGTCTTCTGGCAGAACATCCGCTGACAAACTCCAAATGATCGAGTTGTAAGAATTAGCTTGCATCCCTTCACTCTGATAGGAATTCCCACCTTATTATAATCAAAACAGTCCCACAAATCATCTAAGATGAGAACCCACCGTTGTTTCTCAATTAATGCTTTTGACAGTTTTGCAGCCCTTTTCCTCTCGTTATCTTCATTTGAAAGATCTAAATGAATGTCTTCTGCAATAAGATTCTGCAATTTAGAAACACTAAAATCCTGCGATACCGTGATCCAGTGAACATGGGGAAAAGTGCCAGGTTCTTGTAGAAGCTGATTGTAGATATGTGTGAGCAATGTTGTTTTGCCCACACCCCCCATCCCGTAAATGCCAATACTTGTTGAGGCTTCAATATCATTCATTATCCACGACCAGATAGCATTCTTATTATTTTCAAACTCTCCACCTATTAGTTCTTCAGTTAGAAACACATCTCGTCCGCTCTCATCGCCAATAGGTTGAAGACCTTCACGAGAGCTATGTCTCACAACAGGCTGCAAATGTTCTCCAATCATATTCTCCACATCAATCATCATGACATCATTGTTGACTGAGGAAGAAGATGGTTGATCATAATGCCTTTCAAGGCCAAAACACAGTGGATCAGTTGGTTGGGACAAATCTTCTCTAGGCTCATCTTCATTAACTGTAAGCCTCTCAGGAGAGCCACCTCTCACAACAAGCTGGTTCAATTCCTCGATCGTGCTCTCAATCCTATAATCCTCCACGGACAAAGGTAAGTTGTCCTGAGCATTTCTTCCACGCTCTTGCTCCACTTGTTCACCAGGGATCAGGTCTCCAGGAAAACTAGAAACCCTATCAAGCTGAAAATTTCCCATGTTCGTCTGCACGAATTCTTGTTCTCCAGGTGAGGGAAAATACAATTCTGGTTCCGTTTCTACATCGGTCACTACATTTCCAACTTGAATGTTTTGTTCTAGCAAAGAAGTTGAAATTGTATTGTGTGCCCCATCATTGCTTGACGTAGCTGTGGTTGTAAGTTTCTTTTCTGGAGGACCATCAACAGCAGTGAAAGCTGCGTCTCGAACAGGTTCTGGCACTTTGTCACAAATTGTAGTTCCACGCCTTTGAACTCCTGACCAATGAAGCTTGAACCTGGTAATCGGAGTTTGATTGGAGAATGGATGCCCACAAAACGTACACTGCCTACTTTCACCAGTCTCCTTAACATACTCCCAAAATGGACCCTTTGGCAGAACCATTTTCTCCTTTTTCTTCTGTGGCCTGCAGAGGGGAAAATAACAGATTCATTTATTTGGAGACAATACTAAAATAAGGATTACATTCCATGGAAGACAAGGAGATAAATCTCCAACACAGAACTAAGCAAAGGAAAAGACTGCATATATATATATATATATATATATACACACACCTTCTGGTCTGATAATATGATATTGTGTCTTCAAAAGAATGCCCTTGCCGCTGTGTGACAGAGATGATAATTGAAGTTGGTAGCAAAACAAGCTGTGAGAACAAAACAACAATTTCAGCTTTGAAAAGCAGAAACAATCATTTAATTATTTTCCCTAGAGAAATAAAACAAGCTGGTAGCAAAAATCGTTGCCATAATATGTGAAAAACTAAACTGATCGAAGCTGTAAAACAAAGCATATGCAATTAAATCGATCATTAGGAACAAGTATAAATTCTACAGCTTGTTATTAATTTAATATAAAAAAAATAAACAGGCAGGCCCTTAACTATATATTTTCCTGTAGAGATGTACTTTAAGCAGAGAAATATTTACAGTAAACATTGAATAATTGAAATAATTGTCAGAAAAAGAGACTACCAAGCAATCTAAAATAAAATTTTGGAATAAATTATCATTGTTTTTAAGATAAGAAGTTGAACTTGATAGAGAAATGAACATTTAAGAACAAAGCTATAATAGTAGTCTGAGTTCTAAGATTGATTAAGAAACACATATAATTAAGTTCCACTTCGTTTTGGAAGAGCCAAAACAAATAGGTGTAGAAACAACATTGGTGGTAGAAAAACAAGAAAATAAATCAGGATTTACCTTGCAAGCAGAAAAGATGTTGAACACCAGAAGAGACGATTCGATTCAATCAGAAAAGGAAGCACAGACCATGAGACAGGTTTAAGAAATTTGGTGAGGGAAATTAGGAAGTCAATGGTACATCGAGAGAGATCAAGCTTTGGTAACTTAGGATGAATTGAATGAGAAATGAATGTGAAATGGAAATGAAAAGAAAAGAAAAGAGGATGCTTTGGTAATTTTCCATAGCTTTTTGCAGATCTAGAAAGTTTAACCTGTGGAACACATTGCAAAAGCTAGAAAACCTGTGGTCCAGCCTAAAACAAGTAATGGGGCCTATATGTTTTTTTTGTTTTTGATAATCAAACACCAAATATATTAAATTCATTGCACTTGAGGCTATAGCTCAATGGTCAACAGGTGAGGCTTGTCTTGCCTAACGTCCCGAGTTCGATTCTCTATCTGCATGTCTGTCACACCACGGTGCCTTACTTGTCTACTGGGCATGCAGGATGTTCAGTAGACCTGGGAAATAGTCGTGGTGCGCGTAACCTGACCCGGACACCCCGGATTATAAAAATAAAAAAAAAAGTCATTGCAATAGAAATTGGCAGGAAGCTACAACTTTATGTCACTTTCTGCTTTATTTATCCACATTAACTATTCAACGTGTTCACATTACACTGCTTCAAATCCTTGAGTCTACTGTTGTTAGATGCTAAAACAACAGTGTTATGTACTTTTTTAATTAAAAAGCCAGAACAATTAATGAAGATCGAAACTTCGAAGAAATAACAGTACTGCTCGGGTCAGCTGCTAGCATGGATACACATATGCTACTTAGGGAAATTACGCATTTCCTATATCAGCATAAAAAAGGAACAATCCTATTTTGTCGTTTTAATTTAATCAGTACTGCAAACTTATTTTTAGTCTGTCAGTAACAGCTGATCTCGTGAAGGAAAGCACATGCAATTAATTGATTAACATGAAGGAGGACTACATAATTACCCGTTTACTCTAAAGAAATAAAACAATAGGGCAAGTCACTTGTGCTTTCTTTGTCCAATATGCAATTATTACTCCCACTGTCTCCTGGAAACTACCATACAAAGGGGGCTTTGTTTGTCCATTATGCAATTATTACTCCCACTGTCTCCTCGAAACCACTATACAAATTTTATTCAACCATTGATTCTACTGTTAGATCGAACATATGCAATTTTCATGACAGTGATGTTGCTGAGGATGATGGGATACCAAACCAGAAATATTGTTTACGAACGCGTATGATCATAGATGATGAAAGATAGCCCAAACTATTGAGAAATTGGATTTTAACTTATGTTTTTGGGTTTAATTTATATGAACTTTTAGTTGAGTTTTATTAATTTGGCTTTATTTGTTGGGTTTGATTTAATTATTGTTGGGTATTTTATTTAGTGGGTCATAAGCCCAATCGCTTATTCTAGTTAGGGTTTTAGTATTAATACCCTACTTTTCTAAATGTTAAGGGACTTTTGATGATTAATGAAAAATTACAGATTTTGCATATCTCTAATCTCCTTTCTTTTCTTTATTTGCTTTTTCTTCTTAGCCTTTTCTTCTTAGCTTCTTTCTTTTCTTGCTTTAATTCTTATTATTTTTTGTCCCGCATCAGAGGAGCAATATGAACAACATAAATTTCGAGCTGATTTACTTAAGTATCATCATGCACTTAATGTTGAAGATTATTTCATGATACAGATTAGACTTGAACGATGTCCTTTGAAAACCGATCATGAATTGCAAGTAAGTAGTGCTAGACCATTCAAAGTGTTGCAAATGATTAAATCAAATAATTATGTCATTAAATTGCCATTAAACTTTGATATTAGCTCTACTTTTAACATGAAAGACCTCAGTATTTATAAAATACAACATATCCCTAATGCTTCTTTTGATACCCCTATCTCATTATCCATATCTTTGGCATAAAAGGAACATATTAATGCTATTTTGAATGCACAAGTTGTTTTTACCAGGGATGATGAACTTCAGCAAATCTCAGTATATGGCCTCGACGACCAGATTCAGACTATACTTGGATTATCAGAGAGACATCAGAACAGCTTGATCATTATCTTTGAGAGCATTATCGGAGCTGCCTTGACCTATACTCGACGGGGTCGAGTTTTTCCAACCCTGGGAGAATTGATGGGGACACCGAACCAGAAACATTGTTTACGCACGCGTATAATCATAGACGATGAAGGATAGCCCAAACCATTGAGAAATTGGGCTTTAGCTTATGTTTTTGGGTTTAATTTATATGAACTTTTAGTTGAGTTTTATTAATTTGGCTTTATTTGTTGGGTTTGATTTAATTATTGTTGGGTATTTTATTCTAGTTAGTATTAATACCCTACTTTTCTAAATGTTAAGGGACTTTTGATGATTAATGAAAAATTGCAGATTTTGCATATCTCCAATCCCCTTTCTTTTCTTTCTTTGCTTTTTCTTCTTAGCCTTTTCTTCTTAGCTTCTTTCTTTTCTTGCTTTAATTCTTATTATTTTTTGTCCCGCATCAGAGGAGCAATTCGGCTCGCTAATGACTTTCCTGTTACTATTTGCTTTTGGCAAAGAACTGGGATCATCAGCTTGTGTTGAATTTCATATTAAATATCTTGATCTCCTGATGCTTAAGCAAGGTGTTCCAAGTAGTCAGGAGAGCATGGATACATATGATTTATTTTTTCATCCATCCTGCTGCTAAGAGGTTATGGTGTTCAATCGAAATAGAAATTGCAGAAAGATGCTTTCCTTTAGTCATTAGCTTGCTTGGAATGGAAGAAATGCCAGATTTCCCAGTATTTAAAGTTCCAGTGTGTAATGTTTTGAAAATAAAAGTGAATAGAAAAATGTTTAAAAGTAGATTAAATGAATAAGGAGTATTGTGGTAATTGAAGAAAACTTTTTTAAGTATAAATAAAAAAAAGAAAAAGAAAAAGGGATCTGAAATTTGAGAGTGAGAACCGGCAAGAGAGAAGAAAAGAAAAAGAAGAAGAAGAAGAGGAATGAGGGAAAGATAAAGGAAGGAAAAGACAGTAAGAGAAAATAAGTTTAATGTAATATTTATGAATTAATTTGAATATTATGGGTAATGAGTTATTTAGTTGATTGTGGAAGATTTTAGATAAAAATTATGATTTATGAAAATTACAGTTTAGTCCCCGAACTTTGAAAAATTATAAAATGGTCCTTGGAGCATAATTAGAAATTCTGGACAGAATTGAGGATGAATTATGGGCAAACTTCCAGTATAGTTATGAATTTATAACATTTTCAGTTTAGTTCTCTAATTTGAGAAAATTACAATTTGACTTCTAAAATTTTGATAAAAATTCCAGCATAATTAGATATTATGGACAAAATTGAGGATAAATTATGGGCAAACTTCCAGTATAGTTATGAATTTATGACATTTTCTATTTGATCCTCCAATTTTACCCCTAAAAATCTACTAAAATTCTAGATTGGTACCTAGCTGTAATATTAGTTTTTTCATATTGGTTTGATGAATAATTGAGGGTTATTTAGTTCATTATTATCAAGTCTTATTATTTATTTTTTTATGAATTAGATTTCAAGAAGACTGTTTAATTTTTGAGTTTTGGGGAAAAATGACTGGTTTAGTTGAAAAGCATATAGGGTTATGGAATAGACCCTCAGTTAAATGTATTAAACAGGTTGTATGTTTTTTTCGAGTTTTTTTTAAATATGTATCTTTTGTATTCAAATATTAATTACTCAAATACTTTGGGACGGATAAAGTAGTCTAGTAGATTTTTTATAAACAAGAAAGAAAAGAGATTAACTTAAATTCTTTGATTTATTTAAGAAATAAAACCATTTAAAGAGCAATATTATTCCTGCATACATCACATTTGTATAAGATCACGATCTAGAGGTAACAACCCGATTAAGAATCCTCCAATCTGTGTTGAAGACAGAGAAGGAGAGAGAGGGAGCGAGAGAAAGACGGGGAGAAGAGAGGGAATCCACAGCAGTTCTCATTCATTTTTTGCATGCCCATTCTGTTACAACTGCCGCTATATATAGGCAGAGCAGGAGACGGTGCTGACTTGACGGCCTTCTCAGTGATGAGAATTACAATTTATTGAAACGGTGCGCATTAGTAGCGGCTTAACGACAGCTTAGTACGGTGCGTTTTGTCAAGAAATCAGTGGCAATTAAAAGCTATCCCTCCACCATTGCTAATTCCTGAGATATGTATGCATCCCTTCATGTGTTGAAATCTGAAGGGCTTTAAGATGGATCACTATTTCTTCTCAGAAAAAAAAAAAAAAAAAAGGGGATCATTTCTTATCCATAATTGAAGAAAACGTGTGCTGCGCTTTTTTTTTTTGAGAAGGCAAAATGCATTTATCAGATCGAACATCTGCAATTATCATGACAGTGATGTTGCCGAGGAGCAATTCGGCTCGCTAATGACAGCATGGATTATCCTTGAAGAAACCAACACGCAGCCCTGCCACCACCAACCCATACACCAGATAGCGACTGAACATTGCGTTTTTCCCTGTTTTTCAGACTTAAATGTCATGGAAAAAGTTCTGTTCTGTTTTCAGTATCTTTAAGAGAGAGAATATTGAACAGAGTAATTCTAGTTGACAGGAAAGTGTTGAAGAGTTAGCGAATTCATAGACAATATTTCAAATCTTCAAAGAAAAATACATTAAGTGTGCTGTATTGTAACTTCGCATACAAATCTCTGCTGCCGCATTGCATTCTGAAAGAGAAAAGCCATCATAATGTGAGTAGATCCAAATAACAAAAAAGAAGTGCTTGGTCACAGAAATATTTTAGCTCTTTTTACCAGTAGCCAAAAACATACAATTATCAATGAAATAAGTGAAATCATAAATAATAAAAGACAAAGGACAAGAAGCATGTACATGATGCATATTGCTGTTGTAACCTGGCACTTGTGGGAACAGGTAACAAGAAATATCCATTTGGTTTGTGAGAACCAAACACAGTGAGTTTAGATAAGTAATGCAAATAATGGAGACTACCACCCAAAATATGAGCAGATAATAGGCCATACTAAGAAGTCTAAAGGGTCATGTTTGTGCCTCCATTCTAAATTCACTTGGGAATTTTGAAGTATTATGATTTCTTGACAGCAAACCTCAAATATTGACCTGCATGATAAAATAATAATCCAAGGGACGAGACTTTTAAAGCATGCACTACTATGTACTGGATTGTCTGAAAGAAAAGATCATATTTGACAGGCAAGCAGGTCAATAATTGGTTCTGTGAGGATCATCACCCTTGCAATCCAGTTTGTTGTAGAGTCGAGTTTTAAGGTGTGTGGTTCATAGTAAGGAAGTCAGCATCCTCGCAATTCTGGTTATAACAGTTCATTGCTGAGTTTGCGTAGTTTGATTCATCCATTCCAGTTCATACAAAACCTTTAATTAATCTTAATGGTGTCTCATATCAATTTGTATATAATAATATATGGAAGTCTGAACAAGTTTTGAACAAAACATCCCTTTCAATTTTAAAAACAGATTATCCCATTCTAAATCTTCGGTTTATGATATGAATAATTAATTAAATCCTACAAGTCCTGATAATTAGCTAAACTCTATTGGCCTCTATTGGTTTGGACGTATCCTTCAAACAAGATGTATTACCCATCAAGTAAGAAAAATCAAATAAGATTTATGCAGGGAAATGTTATCCGACCTCCTGTTACAATTATTGACAAGAAGAAGATTTACATTTTACATCTTACTGTCTGGCACAATTTCCTTATGCCAAACACATTCAGAAGCAAGTTGTGTTATGCTAGATGAATGGAAATCCCAGAGCTCGACCTCAGATGACAGTTCTTTGAATTGAGTAGAACAGTTGCTCAATCAAAAAATGAAAACAGGATAAAGGAACAACATACAGAGAAGTAAAGAGTGAGAACATAAATTAAAGGGTTAGGTAAAAAAATGGCGGAAACCGAAGCTGCAGCACGAAGTAGTCATTTTCTGTTCAACAGCCACAGGAGCTACAGTAGGTTCCACTGCTGATGTATGAGTAAGACAGAGATCAGGCTACTCAGAAGCTTACTTCAAAGAAATATATGAAATAAATAAAAATATTTACCACATCAACTTAAAGGAAATCTATTTTTGCCAGTTTGACAAATGTTGTAGGAATTTCGAGACTCCAGTGGAATGATTCCGGGTAGATTCCAGGACTTCAAAGGTCTGCAAGATATTTCTACAGAAAAATTAGCATACATAACCCAACATATCCTTTCAAGAACTATAGATTAAGCAACACATTACTTCAACTAATCACCCACAAATCATTAATTTTTGCAGAAGTAAGAGTTGCAATACATGCTTTCAAGGTGGCAAGAGGAATTGTTGTTGAAAGAGCAGTCACAAGTGACGCTGCCCTCAAACCCTTTCCTCAAATCCAAAACACTCCAATTCCCTTCTCCACTACATGGATCCTTGCTAAAATCCTAGTCCTTCTACCCTAGCTACTTCTTTTAAAGCCTCAACTGCAATGCAAAACACATACCCCAAGAAAAACAATTACCTAGATTTATATATGAACATTTTCTTTCTTGATATTCTTTCATGTTATCCAAGAAAAACTAGAACATACGAAAATGAGATACTTTGTTTCTCGGAGACCCAATTGGGGGAGTAACCCAAAAAAAAAAACCTTTTCAAAATCTTGAAGACAATGAATGATATAGGATATCATAGTTATTAATTAAGGCTAGTGAAAAACATTAAGAATTTTATTCAATATAGGATATCATAATTATTTCGGCCAAAGAATGATGATATTGAGAGAGAGAGAAAATAAAGAATTAAAACATATTTTTCAAGAGAGAGAGACAAGAGATGTCACGACCCGAATCCTAGATTCATAATTGGCACATAGGCAAGGTTCCCCTTCAAGGTTCCATACCTATGCGAACTCAAACTTACATACAATCTTATCCTTCAAATAACTCAATCAAAGTTCAATGCAGCAGTAACAACAAAATTAACTTCACAATATAATTCGATTGTTTTAATACAAGAGTTAATACAATTTTATAGTTGTGGAGTACTAACTAGACATAAGGGCAAATACAAATTTTAACAAAAGAGCAGGTCCTAAAGGTACAACAAAATGACCCGCTAACAAGCTATAAGCCTGAAAAGATAAATAATGAGAGGGTGAGTTCAACAACTCAGTGAGTAGACAACATTCAATATACATGCACGACGTAATGCAATAATGAGAAATATATATACAATTATGGCTCTAGATTCTTATAGAAGGTTTCTCAAATAGGCCATAACAAGAATATCAGAAGGTAAAGCTCGTCAGAAAATCAAAATGCAATAAGCATGAGGCTCCATACTGTGAGATGATTAGTCCATACAGGTTGATGACTCCCCTGACCAACTAGGATTCAGATACGATGTGCACAAAGACTAACAATACCCTGTTAGCATAGGTATTTTGACTGGCATACCATAGGTTCATAATCATAATCAAATAGACATATTCATATATCAAAGCTCAACTCATGACATCAATCAAATGCGAAGCTATAAATTCAGAAGCCAATTTAAAATATATATTGGTTCATATCAAGAATTCAGATTTAACAATTGATCATGCTTTATCATAACAAGGATAATACTTAGCATATATATTATCAAGAAGCATAATCCAATTCATATTAACAAATCAAATATTTATAATATTTATCATGCATATGGAAAATTATCCACTCACCTGACTCGAAAGCAAACAGCACTCAAAAGCAGATACCGAAGGAAATCCTATTAATGTCTCATCGGTAGAATATCAGGATTATCTGAATACAAAGGAGACATATTCAAGAACAACTCGAAAGAACATATAACCTATTTAACACACTTAACTAAGAGTCTATTTCATAACCCTATATGTTTTTAGACCAAACTAGTTATTTTTCCAAAAACCCAAAATTAAACGGTGTTCTCGAAATCTAATCCATAATAAAACAAATAATAAAATTGGTAATAATTCACTAAATAAACCTCATTTACTCATCAAACCAATCTGAAAAAAGCTAATATTACAGATAGGGACCAATCTGAAATTTATCATATTTTTAGGGCCAAATTGTAATTTTCATCTAATTGGAGGACCAAACTAAAAATATCACAAATTAATGACTATAGTGGAATTATGTCCATAATTCATCCTCATTTCTGTCCAGAATCTCTAATTATGCTCCAGGGACCATTCTGGAAATTTTCCAAATTTTTAGGGTCAAATTATAATTTTTGTCAAATTGGAGGACCAAATTAAAAATATCATAAATCCATGACTATACTGAAATTCTGACCATATTTAATCCTCAATTCTATCCAGAATATCTCATTATGCTCCAGGGACCATTCTGGAAGTTTTCCAAATTTGTAGGGTCAAATTGTAATTTTTGTCAAATTGGAGGACCAAATTGAAAGTGTTAAAATTTCATAACTATACAGGAATTCTGCCCATAATTCATACTTTATTCTGTTCAGAATCTTGGAATATGCTCCAGGGACCAATCTGTAATTTTTCAAAGTTTGGGGACTAAACTGTAATTTTCACAAATTGAGGGACCAAACCGAAATTTTGTCATCTTCAACCTCAAACCCAGAATTTCAACAGAAAACCTACTGTTCTTTCCAGATTCCTAACTCAAAATTCACCATTTACACAAATTATAACTCAAAATCATTATCATTGCCTACAATCTCTCAAAATCAACTAAACAATCCATTACCCAAAACAATCAATCCATAACATTCAAATTAATTCATCAATCCACCCAAAATACAATCTTCAAAACCCTAATATTTATCTAAACAGAAATTAAAAGCTCAAATAACACACATTTATACATTTAACAACCTAAATCTTACCTTTAAACTTATTTCCTCCTACTCTCTTTTATTTCTCTTATCTTTCCCTCTTTTCTTTTCTTCTTTTTCTTTCTCCCTTCACTCCTGCCAACTCTCTCTCAAAATTTGCAGATCTCTTCTTGTTTGTTTTTTTTTTTTTCTATTTATACTTATTATATTTATTCAATTACAAGAATACCCTTTATTTATTTATACCTATTTTTAACCCTTCAAGAGCTTTATTGTCTTTTCCTACTCATTTTATTTCAAAACATCACAAGAGGGATTAAAATTGTTTATATTATAAATATCCATAAACCAGTAAACACCAAAACTTACTTATATTATAACTTTTCAAACTTTACAAAGGGACGAAGCACATCCTTAGTTTTAGGATGCTCCCACTCCACTACTGACTCCCACCATTCTTCTGGCATTGCAACGATTCTTTCAAGAGAAGGGGGAGGAGATGGCTGGCCATTTTCAAGCAGCGGAAGACAAATTCCCATCCCCTTCAGCTTCTCACAATTCATTACAGTAATTACTTGGAGAGAATCGCAAATCAGTTTTGCACTGCAAATGCTTTTCAGTTCTGGTAATCCATACAATACCAGACATCTTAACTTTGGGAGTTTGAATTCGCTGCTACTGTTTTCTTCATCCATAACCCCTTCTTCATCAGATCTTGTTCCGCCTATTATCTCCTCTATTTTCTCACAATGAATAACTTGAATCACTTCCAAGTTTACGAGGTGTGGCAATAAGACAAGAGGGAACAGCTTCTTCATACTTCTACATCCATAGCAATAAAACACTCCAAGACTAGAAAATATTCCATTATAAGATGGCAATGATAGTGGAGCAGAGCATAACCAAGAAGATGAGACCAAGCTCTCCATGCTATTGCAATCCCTAATCCATATAATCTCCAGTTGCGTTGTATATTTTATTAGAGAGAAAATATCGCATAAACTTGTTGCATCTTCACATTTATCAATGATAAGTTGTTGAATGTCCTTTGGAAACATGTCCTGAAAATCTCCATCTCTGTTTACACTCAAGTTATCCAAAAAAACTGCTTTACTTCTTTGAAATGAAAAATTGATATCCAGCAGTCCTACAACAATTTGGTATTTGCTTAGTGATTGGGTCTCATCCTGAGATTTGAGATACTCCACAAAGTCAGAGTAACCTTCAAAATGGCATCCCAAACTCTCCAACTTCCTCAAGCATGCCACTTCCTTTCCTTTAACTGTTATCGGAGCATATTGTCCACCTCTATCTTTGGCACTTTTCAATTCAAAGACTTGCAGGTGAGAGAGCTTAGGTAACAACCCACTAGGAAACTCCTTTTCACCACATCCATTCATTCTAAGATACCTCAGGTTGCATAGACATTCCATGCCTTGAGGCATCTTTTCAAGTGCCCAAGTACCAGAGAGATCTAACCTCCTCAGTGCCCTGAGCTTTTCTAATGACGGTACATGCCTTAACATATGACAACCAATGAGCAGTAATGCAGTGAGATTCACCAATTCAGAGACAGAATCAGGCAGTTTTGTGATATTTGTATAAGACAGATCAAGAACCTTGAGCCCACGTAACTGCTCAAAAAATGAATCTGCTATAAATTTCAACTCTGAATTTTCACATAACAATAGAGTTGAAAGACTGGGACACCTTGGTGAATGGCTGGAAGGAATGTCTTGAATATGGTTATGCATCAGTGAAACTCTTGTAAAATTCTCTGTCCACTCATCTGCATCCGGCAATTCTCTTAATTGTGCACCTGCTTTAACCATTCCTTGAGAGTTCTCTTGCAGTATTTGGATGGCCATGTCCCTAATCAAGTCATGCATCTTGATATATCTATCATTACCATACCCTTCCTTAGCACCTTCCAATAGGCAGACATTTTGAAGTCTATTAAGCATCGAATGACCTCTGTCAAATTCTGCCTCCCTACTCTTCAGCCCTTTTATCACTCCCTCATCAATCAAATAAGCTACCAAATCATCTCTACGGATCTTGAAGTCCTCCGGGAATAATGCACAGTACAAGAAACATTGTTGCAGTGCTGAATCACTTAGATGGTTATAACTAAATCTCAATATGTGGAATACCTCAGGCTCCATATCATCTTTTCTAACTTTTGATTCTTTCAATTCCTCCAATGCATTCCTCCACTCACGTACGTCAACCACTCCCCTCATGGTTGCAGCCATGGTTATAATTCCTAGCGGCAGACCAGCACATTCCCTTGCCACAGATTTTGCAATTTGTTCCACTTCCGGAGAAAGTGCTGTGTCGTGTCCAAGTCTCTCAATAAACAAAGCCCAAGCTTCTTCCTTCGAAATAGGCTTCACTTTGATTATGTGTTGGGTACCCATCTGCTGACAAACATTTTCTAATCGTGTTGTAACAATCAGCTTGCATCCCTTAACAGCTTGGATAGGAACTCCCACCTTGCGTAGCTCAATAGCTTTCCACAAATCGTCTAAAATCAAAACCCATTTCTGTTTCTTCGTTAATTCTTTTGACAATTTGGAAGCTCTATACAGCTCCTCATCTTCATTAGAAAGATCTAAACCAATCCGTCTGGCGATACTGTTTTGCAATTTATTAATGCTGGTATCTTGTGAAACAGTAATCCAGTAAACATGGCAGAAAGTGCCTGGTCTTTCTAGAAGCTGATTATAAATGTGTGTCACCAATGTCGTCTTTCCCACTCCACCCATCCCATAGATGCCAATAGTTGAAACTTCATCGTGCATCAACCAAGACCAGATAGTCTTCTTATGGTCTTTGAATGCTTGACCCACCAGCTTTGTCGTTGGTACTGCATCTCCTGGAGTCTCATTTGTGTTGCCTGTAAGCCCTCCAGAAGAGCTAGCTCCTGCACCAGGCTGCGCTACTCCTCCAGTCCCATTCTCTATATCATCCTCCATTAACCATCTACTGAACTCTTCCACACTTCTTCCAAGTGGGTGACCCATTCTATCCGCTGCTTGTGTCGTTCCTCCATCTCCTGCCAAATTGTCGACCTCATTGTTTTGTTCTTGTGGAGTGGTTGAAATGGGATTATCATTAAAATTGCTTGAACTTGCTATGCCTTTATGTCTTTTGTTGCGACCATGCACAGCTTGTAAAGCTGCTTCTTGAACTTGTTCAGGAACTTGTCCACAAACTGCAACACCATGCCCTTCCTCTCCTGACAAATGCCATTTGATCCTTGAAATGGAAGCAGCAGCAGCAAATTTAAAGCCACAAAATGTACAGTTGAAACGACCATCATCCATGTAATGTTTTATATTAAAAGATAGGAAATGGCAACAAGGCCCTTGTATGCTTAGATGTAGGAATAAATTAAATGAGGGGTAGTGTGGTAATTGAACAATAGTTGATATATATAAATAGAGAGAAGAAAAAAAAAAAAAAACAAAAGAGAGATCTGAATTTTGAGAGAGAACCGGCAGGAGAGAAAGGGAGAAAGAAGAAGAAGAAGAGAAAAGAGGGAAATTAGAAAGGAAATAGAAAGGAGTTGGAGGAAATAAGTAAAAAGGTAAGATTATGTATAAATATGTGTTAATTAAGCTTTAATTTCGATTTTGATAAATGTTAGGGTTTTGAAAATTTGAGTTTTGAGTTTAATTGATGAATTAAGTTGAATGTTTGGGTTGATTGTTATGGGTAATTGATTAATGAGTTGATTATGGAAGATTGTGATGATTTTGAGTTATGAATTGTGTAAATGGTGAATGTTGAGTTAGAAATTTGGCAAGAACAGTAGGTTTCTGTTAAAAATTCTGGGTTGGAGGTTGAAGATGACGAAAATTCAATTTGGTCCCTCAATTTTGGAAAATTACAGTTTAGTCCCCAAACTTTGGAAAATTTGCAGATTGGTCCCTGGAGCATATTCCGAGAATCTGAACAGAATAACATATGAATTATGGACAGAATTACTGTATAGATAAGAGAATTTAACACTTTCAATTTAGTCCTTCAATTTGACAAAATTACAATTTAACCCTAAAAATTTGGTAAAATTCCAGAATGGTCCTTGGAGTATAATGAGATGATCTGGACAGAAATGAGGACTAATTATGGTCAGAATTTCAGTATATTCATGGATTTATGATAAATTTCAGTTTGGTCCTCCAATTAGACAAAAATTGCAATTTGACCCTTAAAAATAGGATAAATTACAGATTAGTCCCTAGCTGTAATATTAGCTTTTCAGATTAGTTTGATGAATAATTAAGGGTTATTTAGTGAATTATTGCCAATTTTATTAGTTGTTTTATTATGGATTAGATTTCGGGAAAACCGTTAAATTTTGGGTTTTTGAGAAAATTGACTAGTTAGTTCAAAAACATATAGGGTTACGGAATACATCATTAGTTAAGTTTATTAAATAGGTTAAATGTTCTTTTGAGTCGTTCTTGAATATGTCTCCTTTGTATTCAGATAATCCTGATATTCTACCGACAGGACGTCAGTAGGATTTCCTTCGATATCAGCTTTGAGTTTTGTTGCTTTTGAGTCAGGTGAGTGGATAACTTTCCATATGCATGAGAAATAGTATAAATATTTGATTTGTTAATATGAATTGAATCATGCTTTTTGATAATATATATGTTGATTATTATCCTTATTTTGATAAAGCATGATCAATTATTGAATCTGAATTCTTGATATGAACCAGTATATATTTTGAATTGAATTCTGAATTGATAGCTCCTCATTTGATTGATGTCATGAGTTGAGCCTTGAGATATGAATACGTCTGTTTGATTATGATTATGAACCTATGGTATGTCAGTCAGAATACCCATACTAACAGGGTAGTGTTAGTCTTTGTGCACATCGTATCTGAACCCTAGTTGGTCGGGGGAGTCACCAACCTGTGTGGACTGATCATCCCACAGTACGGAGCCTCATGCTCATTGCATTTTGATTTTCTGACGAGCTTTACCATATGATATTCTTGTTATGGCCTATTTGAGAAACCTTTCTATAAGAACCTAGAGCCATACTTGTATATATATTTCTCATTGCTGTATTACCTCGTGTGTGTATATTGAACGTTATCTACTCACTGAGTTGTTGAACTCACCATCTCATTATTTATCCTTTTCAGGCTTATAGCTTGATAGCAGGTCACTTTTGTTGGACTTTCCGAACCTGCTCTTTTGGTTGTAATTTGTACATTTTCCTTTATGTCTAGTTAGTGCTCCAAAACTCCGAATTTATATTAACTCTTGTATTAAGACAATTCAATTATATTATGAAGTTGATTTTGTTGTTAATGCTGCGTTGAACTCTGATTGAGTTAGGATAAATTTGTGTGTAAGTTTGGGTTCGCATAGGTATGGAACCTTGGAGGGGAACCTTGCCTATGTGCCGGTCATGGATCCGGGATTCGGGTCGTGACAAACTTGGTATCAGAGCTTTAGGTTAAAGAAACAATAATATAATTAATTTCATAATAAGTGGAGCATTAAGATCCGTATTGTCTTGTTTGTTGTCTTTGAAATTCTGAATTCTCATCAAGCATGTCTTCTTCCTTGTGATAGATATGCTTTCCTATAATTCTGTGATAATTATCATGCTATTGTTCTAGCATGACTTGAGTGCTCTCACTTTTATTTTAGGAAATGCCGAGGAATAGACGAATAGTTGATACTGTTAGAGTAGAGGATGATCAGGATGATGTCCCTATTGGGCGGTTGGGAACTGCAAGGCAGAGAAGGAGGCGCGGTGCACCCGTGCCTCAACATGTTGAGGAGGTACCTCCACCAGTGGAGGAAGAGCCTCAGGAGATAGAAGAGGAAGATATTGTTGATGAAACAGGTGTGGGGGTAGCTGACCCTGAACCTGTTACAGAGTTTCAGCAACTTAGCCAGGTTGTGCGAACCTGGATAGAGTTTTCTATGGAGAGAGATAGAAGGAGGGATAGAGATGTACCCTCGACATCCCACACTGTTCAGGGAGTTAATGTGCCGTTGAATGACTTCATGAAGTTGGCACCTCCTATTTTTACTAGGATGGATAGTTCAGAGGATCCTCAGAGGTTCCTAGATGATATTTGGCGACGGTGTGAAGCTTTGGGATGTACAGACCACCGAGCTGTGAGTTTGGCATCGTTCAGGTTGGAAGGAGATGTGGCAATCTCTTGGTTTGAGTCTAGGAAAAGAGCAAGACCAGTAGAGGCTCAGTGGACATGGAAGGAGTTTAGCTCCATGTTCTTAGACAGGTTTCTCCCTCAGAGCGTCAGGGATGCTCGACTTTATGAGTTTGAGAGGCTATCTCAGGGGAGCATGACAGTGGATGAGTATGATCTGAAGTTTACTCAGCTGTCTAGGTATGCAGAGCATCTTCTATCCACTGAGGAGTGGAGGGTGAAGAGGTTTATTAGAGGACTCAAATCCTCTATGTATATGGTGATGGTGTCACAGGTGTTTCCATCATACTCCTCAGTTGTTGATAGCGCCAGGTTGATAGAGGCGCGAGAATTAGAGGACATGACTGCAGGCCAGTCTAAGAGGCCTAGAGAAGAGGGTCAGTCTTTTAGGCAACAGGGATTAAGTGCAGGTCCGTCTAGGGGACGAAGTGGCCGTCAGGGCTCATGGGTTCAGAGGAGGTTTAGACAGAGACCGTCAGTTGGTGGCTCAGGCGGTCAGAGTGGCAGTAGTGGTACTCAGAGTTTAGTTCAGACTGCACCTCGTAGTTCATTTATTACACCTAGTGATAGTTCTTCATGTCAGCACTGTGGAGGAAGTCATACTAGTGCAGAGTGCTACAGAAGGACCGGGGCTTGTTTTAGTTGTGGCCAGATAGGTCATAAGATCAGAGAGTGCCCGAGGAGACAGTTGTCAGCTTCGGGGTTATCTGCTTCAGTCCAGCATCCTATTCAGGCACCATCGACGAGCCAGTCTGTGGCTCATGGGGGTAGAGGTTTTGGTGGCCGTGGTCAGAGAGGCCGGGGTGCAGGTGATAGAGGTCAGATACAGCAGGGTCAGGGGCATGCTAGAGTTTTTGCCTTGACTCAGCAGGATGCTCAGGCATCCAACACAGTTGTTTCAGGTATTCTTCCTGTTTGCTCTTTTGAAGCAAAAGTGTTGTTTGATACGGGTGCAACTCATTCATTTGTTTCCCCATATTTTGCCATGAGGTTAGATAAACAACCAACTTTGTTAAAATCCCCAATTTCAGTCTCCACTCCCTTAGATGAATTAATATTGGTGAAGTATGTATATCTAGATTGTGAAATAGAGATTGGAGATAAGATCTTTATGGGAGACTTAAATGTCTTAGATATGGTTGATTTTGATGTGATTTTGGGAATGGATTGGTTGGCAAAGCATAGGGCTTCGGTAAATTGTTGGGGTAAGAAAATAATATTTGATCTAGATGAAGAAGTTGGGTTGGTATTTCAAGGAGATAAGATTGGGTCTCCATCAATTATGTTGTCGGCTATCTCGAGGAAAATGGCTAGAAAAGGGGTACAGTGCTACCTTGCATATATAGTGGATATAGAGAAAGAAGTTCCTCAATTAGACCAAGTCCCTATAGTTAGGGAGTTTATTGATGTCTTTCCCGATGACTTACCTGGATTGCCTCCATATAGGGATATTGAGTTTTGTATTGATTTGGTTCCGGGTACTGAACCAATATCAATGACACCATATAGAATGGCGCCAGCAGAATTGAGGGAGCTAAAGGAGCAACTGCAGGATTTGTTAGATAAAAAGTTCATCCGACCAAGTGTGTCCCCTTGGGGAGCCCCAGTGTTGTTTGTGAAGAAGAAAGATGGGTCATTGAGGTTATGTATAGATTATAGGCAACTGAATCGGGTGACTGTTCGAAATAGATACCCACTCCCTCGCATTGATGATTTGTTTGACCAGTTGCAGGGAGCTCAATTCTTTTCTAAGATTGATCTTCGATCTGGGTATCATCAGTTGAGGATTAGGGAGGCAGACATTTTGAAGACAGCTTTTAGAACTCGGTATGGTCATTATGAGTTCTTAGTGATGTCTTTTGGGTTGACGAATGCACCAGCAGCTTTTATGAATTTGATGAATAGAGTGTTTGGCCAGTTTATTGATCAATTTGTGATAGTTTTTATTGATGATATTTTGGTGTATTCGAGGTCTAAAGAGGAGCATGAGCAGCACTTGAGAATGGTGCTTCAAACTCTGCGAGAACATCAGTTGTATGGCAAGTTCTCAAAGAGTGAGTTTTGGTTGGAGAGTGTAGCATTTCTTGGGCATGTAGTGTCAAGGAATGGGATTGAGGTTGATCCTCAAAAGATTGAAGCAGTTAAGCAGTGGCTTAGACCTACTTCGGCGACAGAGATTAGAAGTTTCTTAGGTTTGGCCGGCTATTATCGGAGGTTTGTGGAGAACTTTTCTCGGATTTCTGCACCATTGACTAAGTTGACGCAGAAAAATATTAAGTTTCAGTGGTCTGAAGCTTGTGAGAAAAGTTTCTTAGAGTTGAAAGAGAGATTGACTACAGCGCCTGTTCTAGCAGTACCATCAGGTTCTGGTGGTTACACAGTGTATTGTGATGCTTCGAGAGTGGGGTTAGGATGTGTTCTAATGCAGCATGGCAAGGTTATTGCCTATGCTTCACGGCAGCTGAAGAAGCATGAACAGAACTATCCTACACATGATTTAGAGATGGCGGCTGTAATTTTTGCCTTGAAGATTTGGAGGCACTACTTGTATGGTGAAACTTGTGAGATCTTCACAGATCACAAGAGTTTGAAATACATCTTTCAGCAAAGGGATCTAAACCTGAGGCAGAGGAGATGGATGGAACTGCTGAAGGATTATGATTGTACCATACATTACCACCCGGGTAAGGCAAATGTAGTTGCCGATGCTTTGAGTAGAAAATCATCAGGGAGCTTAGCTCATATTCAGGAGGTACGAAGACCTCTGATTAGGGAGCTGCATGAGTTGGTGGATGAAGGAGTCAGATTTGATCTTAGTGAAGCTGGAGCAATGATTGCTCATTTTCAGGTTAAGTCAGATTTGTTTGATAAAATAAAAGCAGCTCAGAAGGAAGATGATTCACTACTCAGGATTAGAAATGAGGTTGAGCAGGGTAAGGCTGCAGGTTTTGTGATAGGTGATGATGATGTGCTGAGATATAGGGATAGGCTTTGTGTACCTGATGTAGATGATCTGAGGATAGAATTGATGGTAGAGGCACATCAGACAGTTTACACAATGCATCCAGGTTCCACCAAGATGTATAAAGACCTTAAGGTGTGTTATTGGTGGAATAGGATGAAGGCTGATGTAGCAGATTTTGTTTCTAGGTGTTTGACCTGTCAGAGGGTAAAGGGTGAACACCAGAAACCTCCTGGATTGTTGCAACCATTGTTGATTCCAGAATGGAAGTGGGAAAGGATCACAATGGACTTTGTGACAGGATTGCCTAGGAGTCAGGAGGGTTATGATTCAATATGGGTGATTGTTGACAGGTTGACAAAATCAGCCCATTTTCTGCCAGTTAAGATTACTTATGGATATGCAAAGTTGGCGGAATTGTTTATTAGTGAGATTGTACGGTTGCATGGAGTGCCAATCTCGATAGTGTCTGATAGAGGTCCACAGTTTACATCGCGGTTTTGGGTGAAATTCCAAGAAGCTATGGGTACTAAAGTGCAGTTGAGTACAGCTTTTCACCCTCAGACAGATGGTCAATCTGAGAGGACTATTCAGATCTTGGAGGATATGCTAAGGGCTTGTGTCATGGATTTTGGAGTTGGTTGGAGTAAGTTCCTACCATTAGTGGAATTTGCTTACAACAACAGTTATCAGGCTAGCATAGAGATGGCACCTTATGAGGCTTTGTATGGTCGGAAGTGTAGATCACCGGTTTGTTGGTTTGAGGTTGGTGAGAAGAGGCTAATGGGACCAGAGTTGATTCAGATTACCTCAGAGAAGATAGAGGTAATTAGAAATAAGCTTCAAACAGCTCAGAGCAGACAAAAGAGTTACGCAGATAAAAGAAGGCGTGACTTAGAGTTTTCAGTGGGTGACTGTGTGTTCTTAAAAGTATCACCGACCAAAGGAGTATTCAGGTTTGGGAAGAAAGGCAAGTTGAGTCCTCGATTCATTGGACCGTATGAGATTCTGGAGAGAGTTGGGGCAGTTGCTTATAGGTTAGCATTACCACCAAACTTGTCTGCTATTCATCCGGTATTTCATGTTTCAATGCTAAGGAAGTATATGTCAGATCCATCGCATGTATTAGAGGTTTATCCCATTGAATTGAGGGATGATATGGTTTATGAGGTGCAACCAGAAGCTATAGTCGACCGACAAGTGAGGAAGCTTAGGTCGAAGGATATAGCTTCAGTGAAAGTGAAATGGAAAGGTCATTCACGTGAGGAAGCAACCTGGGAGCTCGAGGATAAGATGCGTGAGGAGTATCCTCATCTTTTCGATAATCTCGGTAAGTATTCAATCTTTTCTATTAAGTTTCGAGGACGAAACTTTTATAAGGTGGGGAGATTGTAATGTTTTATATTAAAAGATAGGAAATGGCAACAAGGCCCTTGTATGCTTAGATGTAGGAATAAATTAAATGAGGGGTAGTGTGGTAATTGAACAATAGTTGATATATATAAATAGAGAGAAGAAAAAAAAAAAAAACAAAAGAGAGATCTGAATTTTGAGAGAGAACCGGCAGGAGAGAAAGGGAGAAAGAAGAAGAAGAAGAGAAAAGAGGGAAATTAGAAAGGAAATAGAAAGGAGTTGGAGGAAATAAGTAAAAAGGTAAGATTATGTATAAATATGTGTTAATTAAGCTTTAATTTCGATTTTGATAAATGTTAGGGTTTTGAAAATTTGAGTTTTGAGTTTAATTGATGAATTAAGTTGAATGTTTGGGTTGATTGTTATGGGTAATTGATTAATGAGTTGATTATGGAAGATTGTGATGATTTTGAGTTATGAATTGTGTAAATGGTGAATGTTGAGTTAGAAATTTGGCAAGAACAGTAGGTTTCTGTTAAAAATTCTGGGTTGGAGGTTGAAGATGACGAAAATTCAATTTGGTCCCTCAATTTTGGAAAATTACAGTTTAGTCCCCAAACTTTGGAAAATTTGCAGATTGGTCCCTGGAGCATATTCCGAGAATCTGAACAGAATAACATATGAATTATGGACAGAATTACTGTATAGATAAGAGAATTTAACACTTTCAATTTAGTCCTTCAATTTGACAAAATTACAATTTAACCCTAAAAATTTGGTAAAATTCCAGAATGGTCCTTGGAGTATAATGAGATGATCTGGACAGAAATGAGGACTAATTATGGTCAGAATTTCAGTATATTCATGGATTTATGATAAATTTCAGTTTGGTCCTCCAATTAGACAAAAATTGCAATTTGACCCTTAAAAATAGGATAAATTACAGATTAGTCCCTAGCTGTAATATTAGCTTTTCAGATTAGTTTGATGAATAATTAAGGGTTATTTAGTGAATTATTGCCAATTTTATTAGTTGTTTTATTATGGATTAGATTTCGGGAAAACCGTTAAATTTTGGGTTTTTGAGAAAATTGACTAGTTAGTTCAAAAACATATAGGGTTACGGAATACATCATTAGTTAAGTTTATTAAATAGGTTAAATGTTCTTTTGAGTCGTTCTTGAATATGTCTCCTTTGTATTCAGATAATCCTGATATTCTACCGACAGGACGTCAGTAGGATTTCCTTCGATATCAGCTTTGAGTTTTGTTGCTTTTGAGTCAGGTGAGTGGATAACTTTCCATATGCATGAGAAATAGTATAAATATTTGATTTGTTAATATGAATTGAATCATGCTTTTTGATAATATATATGTTGATTATTATCCTTATTTTGATAAAGCATGATCAATTATTGAATCTGAATTCTTGATATGAACCAGTATATATTTTGAATTGAATTCTGAATTGATAGCTCCTCATTTGATTGATGTCATGAGTTGAGCCTTGAGATATGAATACGTCTGTTTGATTATGATTATGAACCTATGGTATGTCAGTCAGAATACCCATACTAACAGGGTAGTGTTAGTCTTTGTGCACATCGTATCTGAACCCTAGTTGGTCGGGGGAGTCACCAACCTGTGTGGACTGATCATCCCACAGTACGGAGCCTCATGCTCATTGCATTTTGATTTTCTGACGAGCTTTACCATATGATATTCTTGTTATGGCCTATTTGAGAAACCTTTCTATAAGAACCTAGAGCCATACTTGTATATATATTTCTCATTGCTGTATTACCTCGTGTGTGTATATTGAACGTTATCTACTCACTGAGTTGTTGAACTCACCATCTCATTATTTATCATTTTCAGGCTTATAGCTTGATAGCAGGTCACTTTTGTTGGACTTTCCGAACCTGCTCTTTTGGTTGTAATTTGTACATTTTCCTTTATGTCTAGTTAGTGCTCCAAAACTCCGAATTTATATTAACTCTTGTATTAAGACAATTCAATTATATTATGAAGTTGATTTTGTTGTTAATGCTGCGTTGAACTCTGATTGAGTTAGGATAAATTTGTGTGTAAGTTTGGGTTCGCATAGGTATGGAACCTTGGAGGGGAACCTTGCCTATGTGCCGGTCATGAATCCGGGATTCGGGTCGTGACAATCCAGCTTCTCAACATGATCCCAAAATCGATCCTTCTGTCTAGCCATTTTCACCGCTGACTTCTTTGGCCCTTCAAACATCAAATAAAAAATTGTCAAAAGTAACGCATAAAAATGGATGTTGAATTAATTGAAAAATAAGAACTCAATCTTAAAATGAAAATTTAGAGGAAATCATTATTTTTTAAATAAGTAAGCAAAGGAAAAGAGTGCAAACCTCAAATATCTTACAAAACATTAATGCCGTAAGTGTGTTCACAAAATAAACTGAATCTGTATAATTAAATCAATCATTACAAATTCTAAAATTAAATAGGCAGGCACTTAACTATATATTTTCCTATAGAGATGCACTTCAAGCAGATAAAAAAATTATAACAACTATTGAATAATTTAAATAATTGTCAGAAAAGCAATCTAAGATAAAAATTTGGAAGAAACTCGGCTTTTTTTTAAGATAAGCAGTTGAAGTTGAAAGCAAAATGAACAAAGTTATAATACGAGTTTGAGTTCTATAATGCATAGAACTCAAACTCATACTTTTATTTGGAAGAATCAAAACAACTAATATTAACAATGAATTTGGTATGAACTCTAGAAGGCAAGGACTTTAAAAGTTTCTCAATAAGATTTCAACAGCTTGCGGTTTACTAAAAAAGATTCAAAAACAAAAACAGCAACAAAATGAAGAAGATGAAGTATAAACACTTTACCTGGATTCAAAAGAATTTTAACAAAAGAATCTGAAGCTAATTGCTGAGTGGGGAAACGTGTGGACGCGCCCCAATGTTGAAACTCTGGGAAAGCTGATCTGAAAATGTAAGCACAAGAATATGAGAAAGAGTAGGCAAACTAGTCACCTGTCAAGCTGACAAGAGCCACTCAACAGACAAAAGAAACCTTTAGAGCAGCTGTTTTCAAGATAAGTAGTTTAAGTTGATGGCAATATGTAAGAACAAAGCTAAATATGAGTTCTGAGTTCTAAAATAGATCAAGCAACACATATATAATTAAGTTCTACTTGATTGATCAATCTACAATCCCACTTATTAATTCTACAACCAAATGGGCAAATCTTATTTGAAACAAAATTAGTGGTAGAAAAACAAGAAAAGAAAGTAGGATTTACCTTTCAAGCAAGAAAGATACAGATCAAGAACACTATACGAGATGATTCGATTCAATCATAAAAAGGAAGCACAGATCATGAGAAAGGTTTAAGAAATTTGGTGAGGGGAATTAGGAATTCAATGGTATACTGAGAGAGAGATCTCTTAGTGGAAGACTAGCTATTAAAAAAGTCAATGCAATTTGCAAGCAACTTTATGTTTTTTTCTTTGGAGAAGTCAATAGAAATTGGCTGGAAGCTACAACTCCACCTACCACAGGTAAACAGCAAGCTTCTTTTTAGTCAATAATTGTAAATGCCAAGTGCTTTCTTTGTGCTGTATGCAAAGACTAGTCTCACTGCCTCCTGGAAACCACCAATGTCACTTTCATGAATCTCTTGCTTTATTTATTCGCACTAACTATTCAACGTGTTCACATTACACTGCTTCAAATCCTTTGAGTCTACTGTTAGATGCTAAAACAAAGGTGTTATGTACTTTTTAATAAAAAAAAAAACCAGATTCATGAGAACAATTAATGAAGATCGAAACTCCAAAAAAAATCACTTGGCCAGAAATAACAGTACTCCTCGGGTCAGCTGCTAGTAGGGATGAGGAAAAAATTGGAATAACTGATTAAAAAAAATAATAAAAAACACTGAAATTAAAAAAAAAAACAAATTAAATAATTAAAAAATCATAAAAAATTTCAGTTTAGGTTTTTAAAGTTTAAAATTGATTGAACCAAATCGTTCAACTAGACCATTACTTAACACTTAAAAAAACAAGTATAAATAAGTTTTTTTTAACCCTAAATCTAAAATAATATTCTCTAAAGACAATCATCCGCACTCCTTTTATTCTCTGCATCTCTATTTTCTCTGATTTTCCCTTATATTCACATCCTAAAATTGTTAGGAATTGTTAGCTCCTGCTACTCCATGCTCCACTGTTCTCCTATCAAATTCACACTTTTCTTCACTTTTGATTTTAATTTTTTTAATTCTTCCACCAAAGGCACGCACTCGGTACAGGAAGTATCTACCACTGCCTTCTTTCAGATTCAAAGCGGCACTCAACGAAGGGACTTAGGGCCAGAAGAAAGTAATGTTTACTGACGGGATGAGACGAAAGAGATTCCTCTCTTTACTTTTACTTTTGCTTTTAATCTTTTTTTTCTTTTTATTTCTCATGTAACCTTAGATTGTTATGTCAAACTAGTAAAAAAAAAATTTGTGAGGACAACAATTGAACATGGTCTGGTCAATTGAATATTTAGTTGGATTTTTAAATATTATCCTAGCTGGTTTAGCTGGTTGAAAAGCTAAGATTTCTTATAAAATAAACATAAAGTTATGAAAATAAAAATAAGACAAATAAGTTTAAACTGGTTAACTAAACCTAACATGATCGACTCGAACTGGTTTTCAGTTCAATTCAAAAACTTAAAAAAAAAATTATTTCAGGTTTTTTTATTGATTTTACCGAAAATCAGAACTGAAAATGCAGACCCCTGGCTGCTAGCATGGATAAACATATGCTACTTGGGGAATATCAGCCCAAAAAAGGTACCATCTCTTAAAGGTAATCAAGCTGTCTTTCACTACATTACAAGCTTGTTAGAAAGTGTGGTTGCGGGTACTTTTTAAATAACTTTTCATGCTAAAATGTATGCTAATGATATTTTTTTATTTTTTAAAAATTATTTTTAATATCAGCACATCAAAACGATTTAAAACGTACAAAACATATTAAATTTTAGCAAAAAAAAATTCAAATTTTTTAGAAACGCAGGTTGAACCGCATTCCTAAACACTACCTTAGTCTGTCAGTAACAGCTGATCTCGTGAAGGAGAGCACAGGCAATTAATTGATTAACATGAAGGAGGACTAGATAATTATTTCTTGTGTAATAGGGCAAATCCCTTGTGCTCTCTTTGTCCAATATGCAATTATTACAGATGGTCTCCTGATGTCTTAAGCAAGGTGTTCCAAGTAGTCAGGAGAGCATGGATACAGATGCTTTATTTTTTCATCAATCCTGCTACCAAGAGATTATGGTGTTCAATCGAAATAGAAATTGCAGAAAGATGCTTTCCTTTAGTCATTAGCTTGCTTGGAATGGAAGAAATGCCAGATTTCCCAATATTCAAAGTTCCAGTGTGTAATGTTTTGAAAAAAAAAAGGGAATAGAAAAAAAGGCAACAAAGCCTTTGAATTGGTTTAAAAGTATATATAAATGAATAAAGAGTATTAATATGGTAATTGAATAAAACTTTACTAAGTATGAATAAAAGGAAAAAAGAAAGAGGGATTTGAAATTTTGTTTTGGTTGCTGAAATACTTTGGTACGGATAAAGTAGTCTAGTACTTTTTTTTTTTTTTACAAAAAAGAAAAGAGATTAACTTAAATTCTTTGATTTATTTAAGAAATAAAACCATTTAAAGACCAATATTATTCCTGCATACATCACAAAGCTGGTATAAGATCACGGATCTATTGGTAACAACCCGATTAAGAATCCTCCAATCTGTGTTGAACCCAGTGGAATCAGAAAGATTGAGAAGACGGAGAGAAAAGAGGGAATCCACAGCAGTTCTCATTCTTTTTTTGCATGGCCATTCTGTTACAACTGCCACGATATTTAGGCAGAGCAGAAGATGGTGCTGACTTGACAATCTTCCCAGTAATGAGAATTACAATTTATTGAAACGGTGCGCATTAGTAACGGCTTAACAACAGCGTAGTACGGTGCGTTTTGTCAAGAAATCAGAGGCAATTAAAAGCTATCCCGCCTCCATTGTTAATTCCTGAGATATGCTGCGCTTTTTTTTTTTTGCGAAGGCAAAATGCATTTATCAGATCGAACATATGCAATTATCATGACAGAGAGGTTGCTGCACTTTATTTATTCACACTAACTATTCAACGAGTTCACGTTGCACTGCTTTAAATCCTCGAGTCTAATGAATTAATGAAGATAGAAACTCGAAAGAAAATCACTTGGCCAGAAATAGCATACTTCAGTACTGGGGTCAGCAGCTCGCATGGATAAAACTATCTCCTTCCTTGTTAGAGAGGGCTCTGACGTTCTGGCGCACTGTAACTTGCAGATCCGTTTGGCTTTTGCACTTGCTCCAAGGAGATGCACATAGGATGAAATCTTTAAATCTTAACCGGTCATTCAACATTTTTTTTATGGTTTCGTAGTTTGAGATTATTGGAAAATTAAAGCAGTGATTCTGTAGACATGCGTTATGGGATTGTTATCATTTAATCTAACAGAATTGATACTGGAAGATGTAGTCTCTGTGTGATCTCTCGTTTTCCTTGTAGTTTTTTGTATTTCAACACATGAATTCTAGCTAGTTGGTTTAACAGACCCTGACTATGCTGTTACTCTCTGCTTTTGGCAAAGAAGTGGGCTCATCAGCTTGTGATGAATTTCATATTAAATATCTGGATCTCGTGATATAGTCCAATCGATTTTTTATAAACGAAAAAGAAAAGAGATTAACTTCAATTCTTTGATTTATTTAAGAAATAAAACCATTACAAACCAAATAATATTATTCCTGCATGCATCACATTGCTACACAACCATTTGTAGAAGATACACAGGAAGCCATAGCTAACTTGGAGATAGAAAGCGCACCCTAGCAAGTGTGAATTCTTTTCCAGCTATCCAAACACTAGTTGATCGACGGTAGCTGGCTGCATCTTCCACGAACAACTACTGTCAATTTGTCACGCCAAGGCTAAGAAAATTCCACAGAAGCCTCTGTCGGCATGGTATTTGGTTTTAAAATAAACTGTGTCTAAAGAAGCACTAAGATTAACTCTTCTTTCTTCTATAACTCTTCTCTTCTACTGTTTTTCTTTTTTTTTCCCTATTAAAACTTTTACAAAATTAGTTGTGAAATATTTTAAAGACGAAATGAAGTGTGTTTTGGAAGATGATGAGATACGTTGAACATTAAGCAGAGAAAGTTGCATGAGGGTCCCTTCCTCCCTGTACTAACTGATTGATTGATGCTGGTTGGCAGCATCTTCCACGAACCATTACTGTAAATTCTGTGTTGATGTTGTTTTTAAAGTATTTTTTATTTTAGCTTAAGTTTATGCAATTCTGTTAGACAATCCTGTCAGCTTTGCTTTATTCTATTGTATACATACCTGATTGATGAATACAATAAACAAGCTTTTCTCAATCTTACTCGTTATGGTATCAGAGCTCTAATCTTATTCTTCTCTCATTTCACCGTTTTTTTTTTCTTTCTTCTCTTTTCCTCCAAGCTTCCAATGCCTGTCAACACCACCATCCTTAACACAAATGAATCTCACAGCACATTGATCACCAGTAAAACTTACCTCCAACAACTATCTAGCCTGGAAACTTCAATTCCAGACTCTCTTCGTAGGATATGATCTCAATGGATTCATTGACGGATCACATCCTTATCCAGCAACAACTATTCCAGGAACAGCTACACCTAACCCAGCACACACACTGTGGATCCGACAGGATCAATTACTTCTCAATGCCATCCTTGGTTCTCTTTCACCCACAATCATGTCGTTCATTGCTCAAACACAAACATCAAAGGAAGCTTGGACAATATTAGCTAATACATATGCTAAACCATCTCGTGGCAGAATCAAGCAGGTGAAAAGTCATTTCAAACAAATCACACATTTTTTTATAAATCAACTAGATCACAACTTGATTTTTAGGAAATGTGTCAAATTAAATATGAACATATAGCATATTCTCTCGACATATCTAAGTTAATTGCTTGAAACAAAAGAATCATCACTTGCATAGCAAATGACTTTCAAATAGCATATCACTTCCAAGCTTACTGCTGATTGACCCCATATATATATATATGACTCTGTCTTGAATCCTCCAAATTAATTTAATTTCTCGTATATATTGCCGCGTGGAAATTTCCACAAACACCACTAGGGCTAGGTATGATATTTTTTTCGTAAATCAACGGAACGCGGAGGCTCCACCTTACTGGTTAAGGCTTGAACGTGAAAGGGACCTCCATGTGATGAATCCACTCTCAATTTAATACTGTCAACCATTGTGGTTAACTTAGTAGTTGCTTACTTTGACCAAATCACCCACTTGCAAAGGACACAGCACCAGTTCCAACTCGATCACAACGCCTACACCTGTAGACGAGCAAAGAAAGTATAAATTCACAACAAAGAATGGTTAATTCTTTGAAGAGTTGAAAGTTCAATCAATAATCAAGATTGAGCAACTAAAAAGTCGGCTACAATGCTGAAAATATAATCACAAGTCTGCCCTAAAATTATTCCTAAAGAGTATTTAAACTCCAAGCCAAAACCTTAGTTTCCCTAATGGGTCTCACATAAGTCTAATTTAAATAATAATCAACACAAGTTAAAACTAGCCCAAACTAATTAAAATAAACAAAATAAACAAGTCTAAGACCTAAATAAAATGTCTCCTCTCAAAATAAATAAAGTTTGATAGCCCAACTAATTAAATAAGACAATTTTGTTGTTTCTGCATTCTATCTGGGAGCAGCAACAAAAGTTTAACTTAAAGCAGATGGTTCTCTCTCGTCTTAATGAATTAGAAGGCGTGCCATATACCTGTAAGACCCAAACTTTTGGCCCAAACCTAAGCCCATGTCAGTCCAAACCCAACCTAAGTTAACCTAGGTATTTAAGAAAGAGTTTCAAGAGAATTACTTTTCTCTCTTCTAATTCTTGTAGCCGCCGTGACCCTCCCATCCTCAAACCTAAGATTTTAGTTTTTGATCTTGAGTTTTCGGTTCAAGAAAGGTGGAAGTAGCAAGAAAGTGGTTCTCTTTCATATTACTTTCGATTATAGTTGTTTATGGAATGATTAAAGAAGAGATTAGGGTTTATAAGGATTGGAAGTTTATATTGTTAAGATTGATTTATGATTATTAAGGATTTAATGTTAGGTGATTAATTAGTATGTTGTTGAAAATAAAGATTTATGAGTTGATTTGTTTAAATTAATTTTTATGGGTTAAGAAATTCATTTTTACCTTGCTGTAAAATCTGAACAGAATGGTCTTGAGGTTGAAGATGACCAAATTTTATTTAGGTCCTTGATTTATGAAAATTTCAGTTTAGTCCCTAAACTTCGGAAAAATTACAATTTGACCCCTAAAGATATTTTGAGATTCTGGACAATGTTATTATGAGGTTAATGATGATGAATCTCATCTTGATAATTGATTTGGAATATTTTTAGTTTGGTCCCTCAATTTTGGGAATTTACATTTTAGTCCCTAAACTTTATAAAAATTACAGTTCGGTCCCTGGTTCATTCTAGACAGAATTAAGGATGGTTTATGGGTGAAATTTCAGTATGGTTATGTATTTACAGTTTGGTCCAATTTTGATAAAATTATATTTTGGTCCCTGTTTTGGATAATTGTCGTTTTAGTCCCTAAACCTAGGAGACTAAGCCTGATTTTCTTTTATGCATTGGAATCTTTTATTTGTGTTGTTTTGAGTTGCTTTTGAGTATATTTCATATATTTATTGTAGGTTCTCCTAACGATTCTTAATAGGTTTTTCGGGTCTTTCATCTGATATTCCTTTTAATCTATATTCTTCCGGGTGAGTGGGATAATCTTTAATATGCATATAATATAAATAAATATGTATGTTGAATATATGATGAGTACAACCAGTAAATTTCTTGAATATTTATATATATTGCTTTATTTTCCAAGTACTCATTTATTCTTGAATTTGCACTCGCAATCTGTCGAACTAAATTCTATTTGATATGATATATGTTTCTTTGATAATTCTGTAAATATCTATTATGCCTTGATATGGAACTTGTCAGTAACTCCATGCTAACGGAGAGTAGTTAGCCTATGTGCACATAGTATTCTGTATACCTAGCTGGTGAGAGAGGCATCAGCCTATGGTGACTGATCATCCCACAGTGGTCACCTTCGGGTGTCATCTGGTCACGTTCGGGTGTCATTTGATCACCTTCGGGTGTCATCTGATCTCTGACATGTATTCCACTACGTTATGATAATATGTTTAGTATGTATATGTATATGTATATCAAGATAAATCATCTTGCAAACTATTAATATCTAAAATATATATTAAATATTATTTCCTCACTGAGTTGGTTGAACTCACCCCTCATTCTTAATATTATTTCAGGTTCTTAGTTTCTGATAGCAGGTGAACTTTGTTGAGTGTTCCTACTTCTTCAGTTTTAGGTCGGTATGCCTTGCTTATTTTTCGAGGCTTTCCTTTTAGTTTTGATTTGATGTCTTAGACGCTCCACTATTACCTTGTTTTAATTAAGTTTGGATTTTGACAATGTAATGAGTATTATGGATTATTGTTTTTGTTTTAATTACTGATGAGGAGTTTTAAACTATCTTTTGGTTTCATCAGTTTTGAATAATATAATATTTTTGAAGATTATGAAATGCTGCGTATTTTTGAATAAATTGTTCTTTTGATATGTCTGTTTTGAGGCTTAGCGTAGGTGGGGTGTCCTTTCGACACCGCTCTTGTGTTGCCGGTCATGGACCCGGAATTCGGGTCGTGACAATACTATTCACAACCCAAAATTTTCAGATAAAGGCTAGTTAAATTCACGCAATCAAACTAATAAGAATCAGACTGTATGAAGAAACCCTTATTCAGGCAATGTAAAAAGGTTTGAAACTTTTTAGGGAAGCTAATGGAAATTCCATTGGTTGTTAGAACCTTACTATTCACAACTCGAATATGTCGATTCATTGAAGATTACAAGCAACCCAAACACATAATTTAAAACAGAAGGTAAGATTCAGAATGCTGAGGCTAGAGTCCATGGAAGGCAGAATTTAAAACCTTTCCTTTGGCAAATCTTTCTATTGGAAGCATGCAGTAAGGATAATACTGGCAATTAAGACTCCTGACTCCAATGCATCCTTAGAATTTTCCATCTGCTGAATGTATTCCCATCAGCTTAAAAATCAATCTCTGCCTTTGACTCCCAATACTTGCATATCCAAACCTGAAGGAAGAGGAGGAGGCGGAAGAGAGAGGGGGCAAAGAAAACGACACCGCCTTCTTCATCTTCGAGGATGCGGGGTTTCTTGGTGCCTGGTTTCCAGAATTGCGGTGACATATTTTTTTTATTTATTTTTTAATACAATAAATAAATAAATGTAAATCAGTTCAATATAATTCTTTCCCAATATTACAACTAATAATGATTTTTCTAAATATATTTAGCAAGAAAATATGTAATAAGGTGATAGTTATGCAATTCTGATCCATCATAGGGAGATTCAGATTCTAAAAGCAGACTTTCTCACCGTACACAAATAACCATCTTTCCCATCTTTCGAAACAAATTCTTCATTATTATTGGTTTTCTAAATTATCTTTAACAAAAAAATCACATATAAATTCCAAAAAAAAATAAAATATTATAATATCACATATAAATTCTTCATTATTATTGGTTTTGTAAATTTTCATTTGTTTCAAATATTAGGGACCAATTGATGATATTTGTTTTACCTTGCTCTTCTTGATGATGTCTTGGCTGACGTTGTTTTTCCATATTAGCTGAAAATCCACCTGGAATCTAATATATGTATTAAGAGTTTGTTTTGGTAAAGTAATGCAAGTGATTTTTAAAAGTATTTTTTTAATTAATATTAAAATAATTATTTTAGATTTTTTATTATTTATTTTTTATATTAGTATATTAAAACTATTAAAAATAAATCTAAAAAAAATAATTAATTTTTTACATTATTAATCAAAATAAGAATTTGGAAGCTGGAATAAGAAAACTCATCAAGAAAAAGAATTTTTATTTGTGTTTGGCTTGCATATGTGAACTATATATGCAACAAGTATTTAATTACGAGTTAATTTGTGAAATTAGGGATAAGTAACTGCAATGTATTATTAAAATGGATCTATTTATTAAAGATAAGAAATCATCTCGATATATCACGAATTTGTTAAAAATTTAGAATTTGTTGTAATTAACTAAGTTCTAAAACCATCTACTTAGAATACCTTTTCTTCTTTTCAGTTTAGGGTAATTAATCCACAACATTATCATTTTATAGCTAATAATGTCAGCCTACAAGGATTCTAATATAATTATTCAAAACTTCCAATCTCTATTAGCTCGGCTACATCATAATTGCAACAAAATTACCACAATATCAATGCTCACATATCAGTAAATTTTATAATTAATATGGGGGAAGATCATAACAATAATATGAAGTCTCAATAATTAATTAAGAGGTAATAGTATTAAGAAAAAAATTAATTAAGACCATAACAACTTAATCAAAAAATTAATTAAGATCATAACAACTTCTTCAAGCTCCGACAACCATAACAATGAAACTCTTTAAGACCAGAAAATATACCACTATAAGATGGAGATGGTAGTGGAGCAGAGCGGAACCAAGAAGATGAAATCAAGCTCTCCATGTTATTGCAATACATAATGTTGATAACCTCCAGTTCAGTTGCATTCTTTATTAGAGAGGAAACATCGCATAACCTTGTTGCATCATTACATTTATCAATGGTCAGTTTTTGAATGTCCTATGGGAACATGTCCTTAAAATCTCCCAAGTCACCCAAAACGATTGTTTTACTTCTGGCACGAGCATCTCGGGAATTAGTAAAATGTCCTACCGAAATCTGGTATGTGCTTAGTGATTGGGTCTCATCCCGAGATTTGAGATACTCCACGTACTCAGAGTAACCTTCAAATTGGCATCTCAAACTCTCCAACTTCCTCAAGCATGCCACTTCCTTTCCTTTAACTGTTATCGAAGCATACTGTCCACCTCTATTATCCAATTCAAAGACTTGCAGGTGAGAGAGCTTAGGTAACAACCCACTAGGAAATTCCTTTTCACCACATCCATTCATTCTAAGATACTTCAGGTTGTATAGACATTCCATGCCTTGAGGAATCTTTTCAAGTGCAGTACCAGAAAGATCTAACCTCTTCAGTGCCCTGAGCTTTTCTAATGACGGTACATGCCTTAACATCTTACAATCAATGAGCAGTAATGTAGTGAGACTCACCAATTCAGAAACAGAATCAGGTAGTTTTGTGATACCTGTATAAGACAGATCAAGAACCTTGAGCCCATGCAACTGCTTAAAAAATGAATTTGCAATAAATTGCAACTCTGAGTTTCTGCATAGCAATAGAATTGAAAGACTAGGACACCTCGGTGAATGGCTGGAAGGAATCTCTTTAATGTGGTTTCGCATCAGTGACACTCTAGTAAGATTCTCTGTCCACTCCTCTGCACCCGGCACTTCTCTTAACCGTGCACCTGCTTTAACCATGCCTTGAGAGTTCTCTTGCAGTATTTGGATGGCCATATCCCTAATCAAGTCATGCATCTTGACACATCTATAATCACCATACCATTTTATACCTTCCAATAGGCAGACACTTTCAAGTCTACTAAGCATCGTGTGGCCCTCGTCAATTGCTTCTTGCCTGCTCTCCACTCTTTCAATTACCCCCTCATCGATCAAATAATCTATCAACTCCTCCCTTACAATCTCATGATCTTCAGGAAATAATGCACAGTATAAGAGACACTGTTGTAGTGCTAAATCATGTAACTGGTCATAACTAAACCTCAATAACCGGAACACCTTATCTTCCATGTCCCTATATTTTGATTCTTTCAATTTCTTCAATGTATTCCTCCACTCATGTAGGTCATCCACCCTCCTCAAGCTTCCTGCGATTGTAATAATGCCCAATGGCAAACCAGCACATTCTCTTGCAATATCTACTGCAATTCGTTCCACTTCTGGAGTAAGTGATATGTCACGTCCAACTTTCTCCTTGAACAAATACCAAGCTTCATTCTCCAAAAGTGGCTTCACTTTGATTTCGCGTCGTCTATCCATCCATTGACAAACCCTTTTAGATCGACTTGTCATAATCAGCTTGCAACCTTTCAGATTGACTGGCTCAGGAATTCCCACTTCGTGTAGCTCAAAAGTGTTCCACAAATTATCTAAAATGAGAATCCATTTTTGTTTCTTTCTTAGTTCTTTCATAATTTAACAGCTCTACGCAGATCATCATCTTCACTTGAAAGATCCAAGTGAAGACGTTTAGCAATAAGATTTTGCAATCTTTCAATGCTGAAACCTCGAGACACGGTCACCCAGTAAACACAATAAAAAATGCCTTGTCTTTCTAGAATCTTATTATGGATATGTTGCAGCATTGTCGTTTTACCGACTCCCCCCATTCCGTAAATGCCAATTGTCGAGACTTCATCATCAATTAACCAAGACCATATCAGATTTGTATTCTGTTCAAATGCTCGACCCACTAGCTTTGTAGAGCTAGTAGGTAATGGATCTCCTGTAGTCTCATTTGTGTTGCCTGTAAGCCCTCCAGAAGAGCTAGCTCCTGCACCAGGCTGCACTACTCCTCCTGTCCCATTATCGATATCATCCTCCATTAACCATCTATCGAACTCTTCCAAACGTCTTTCAAGTGCTTGACCCATTGTATCTGGTGTTTGTGTCCTTCCTGCTTCTCCTGCCAAATTGTCGACTTCATTATTGTTTTGTTCTTGTGGAGTGGTTGAAATGGCATTATCATTAACATTGCTTGAACTTGCTATGCTTTTATGTCTTTTGTTGGCACCATGCATAGCTAGAAAAGCTGTTTCTTGAACTTGTTTAGGAACTCTTTCACAAATTGCAACACCATGCCCTTTCTCTCCTGATAAATGTCATTTGATCCTTGAAATGGAAGTATCCTTAGCAAATTGATGCCCACAATACATACACTTCATCTCCGCAACATGGTGCCAAAATGGGTCATTTGATTGAACCATTTTGCCCTATATATAAAAACAGAGTCAAAATATTGAATAAAATTAATATAAGTTACATCGATCAGAAAAGGAAAGGTTGAAACTAAAATAATAAGTTAAAAACAGCAAAGAATATAAAAAGAAAAAAAAATGAATTTGGTATGAACTCCATAAGGCAATTTATTTATAAAAACTAAGAAAGATCAATTTATTTATATTTGGAAACTATTGATGATACAAAATCCAAAGTTTCTCAATAAAAGATTCAAAAGATTCATTTATATTTGGAAACTATTGATGAACTCCATAAGGCAAATTTGTACAACTTGTGTTTTACTTAAAAAGATTCTAACTATAGTTACTTGTCAAAAGATTCGGGTCGTGACATATAAATACTTTACCTGGATTCAAAAGAATTTTAACAAAAGAATCTGAAGCTAATTGCTGAGTGAGGAAACGTGTGGACGCACTCCAATGTTGAAACTCTGGGAAAGCTGATCTGAAAATGTAAGCACAAGAATATGAGAAAGAGTAGTCAAACTAGTCACCTGTCAAGCTGACATGAGGCACTCAACAGACAAAAGAAACCTTGAGAGCAGCTGTTTTCAAGATAAATAGTTTAAGTTGATGGCAATATGAACATGTAAGAACAATGCTATAATATGAGTTTTGAGTTCTAATAGATTAAGCAACACATATAATTAAGTTCTGCAATCCTACTTATTTATTCTACAACCAAATGGGAAAATCTTATTTGAAACAAAATTAGTGGTAGAAAACAAGAAAAGAAAGTAGGATTTACCTTTCAAGCAAGAAAGATACAGATGAAGAACTCAAAACGAGATGATTCAATTCAATCAGAAAAGGAAGCTCAGATCATGAGAAAGGTTTAAGAAATTTGGTGAGGAAAATTAGGAAATCAATGGTATACTGAGAGAGATCTCTCTTAGTGGAAGGCTAGCTATTAAAGTCATTGCAATAGAAATTGGCAGGAAGCTACAACTTTATGTCACTTTCTGCTTGTGCTTTCTTTGTCCTCTATGCAAACTTTATGCCACTTTCTGCTTTATTTATTCACACTAACTATTCAACGTGTTCACATTACACTGCATCAAATCCTTGAGTCTACTGTTAGATGCTAAAAAAACTTACTGTTATGTACTTTTTTAATTAAAAAGCCAGAACAATTAATGAAGATCGAATCTCCAAAGAAAATCATTTGGCCAGAAATAACTGTACTACTCGGGTCAGCTGCTAGCATGGATAAACATACGCTACTTAGGGAAATTCCGCATTTCCTATATCAGCAGAAAAAAGGAAAAATCCATTAGGTTCGGGCAGGAAAAAGGAACCATCTACTAAAGGTAGGCAAGCTGTGTTTCACCCTTTTACTTTTTGTTGTTTTAATTTAATCAGTACTGCAAACTTATTTATAGTCTGTCAGTAACAGCTGGTCTCGTAAAGGAAAGCACAGGCAATTAATTGATTAACATGAAGGAGGACTAGATAATTACCCGTTTACTCTGAAGAAATAAAACAATAGGGCAAATCCCTTGTGCTTTCTCTGTCCAATATGCAATTATTACTTTCGCTGTCTTCTGAAAACCACCATGTAAATTCTCTTGTGCTTTTTTTGTTCAATATGCAATTATTATTTTCATTGTCTCCTGAAAACCACCATGCAAAGAGGCTTTGTTTGTCCAATATACAATTATTACTCCCACTTCCTCCTCGAAATTAACCACCATGCAAATTTTATGTCACTTTCATGAATCACCTGCTTTATTTATTCACACTAACTAATCAACATGTTTACGTACATTATACTGTTTCAACCATTGATTCTACTGTTAGATCGAACATATGCTTTATTTTTTAGTCTGTCAGTAACAGCTGACCTCGTAAAGGGAAGCACAGGCAATTATTTTTAATTTTATGAATCACCTGCTTTATTTATTCACACTAACTATTCAACTTGTTTACGTACATTATACTGTTTCAATCATTGAGTCTACTGTTAGATGCTAAAACACTCATGTATTATTTTAATAAAAAAACCAGAGTCGCGAGAACAATAGATGAAGATAGAAACTCCTAAGAAAATCAATTAGCCAGAAATATATGCTTGTAAGAGGGGCTCCTAAGAAAATATATGCTTTATAAAAACTAAATCGAACCGAAAATGATTACCCTAGCAATAAAGTTATGATAAATGTTGAAAATATGAAGAAGGATTCGGATATAGAAATATTTACTCATATAGTAATTAACATTGTGGAACAGAAATGCATTTTGTCCAAACTAAAAGAAACCATTGTTGCATTTATAGATGTTAGGCCGAAAAGATAAATTCTCTTGTGCTTTCATTGTCCAATATGCAATGAAAAGGGGCTTTATTTGTTCAAATATGTAATTATTACTCCCACTGCCCATACAAATTTTATGTCACTTTCATGAATCACCTGCTTTATTTATTCACACTAACTATTCAACATGTTTACGTACTTTATACTGTTTCAACTATTGATTCTACTGTTCGATCGAACATATGCAATTATCATGACAGTGATGTTGCCGAGGAGCAATTCGGCTCGCTAATGACGTTGCTGTTACTATTTGCTTTTGGTCAAGAACTGGGATCATCAGCTTGTGTTGAATTTCATATTAAATATCTTGATCTCCTGATGTCTTAAGCAAGGTGTTCCAAGTAGTCAGGAGAGCATGGATACAGATGCTTTATTTTTTCATCCATCCTGCTGCCAAGAGATTATGGTCCTCAATCGAAATAGAAATTGCAGAAAGATGCTTTCCTTTAGTCATTAGCTTGCTTGGAATGGAAGAAATGCCTGATTTCCCAATATTCAAAGTTCCAGTGTGTAATGTTTTGAAAATAAAAAAAAGAATAGGAAAAAGACAATAAAGCTTTTGAAGGTTTAAAAGTAGATATAAATGCATAAGGGGTATTTTGGTAATTAAATAAAATCTTACTAAGTATATATAGAAAAAGAAAAGGAAAGAGGGATCTGAAATTTGAGAGGAAGAACTAGCAGGAGAGAAGAAAAGGGAAAAAAGAAAAAGAAGAGGAAAGAAAGAAAGATAAAGGAAGAAGAAGAGAGTTAGCTAATTAAGTTTAAAATATAATATTTATGTTTTGATGTGTATAAATGTGTTTTTTTAGCTTTGATTTATTTTTTTGTTGAAGATTAGGGTTTTGAAGATTTTGTTTTGGGTTAATTGATGAATTGATTTGAATATTATTGGTAATTGATTTAGTTGATTTTGGAAGATTTTATATAAAAATGATGATTTTGAGTTATGGTCTATTTAAATAATGAATTTGAGTTAGAGATTTTGGTAAATTAGTAGATAAGCTATGGAAAAATCCGGGTTTGGGGTTGAAGATGATGAAATTTCAGTTTGGTCCCTCAATTTATGAGAATTACAATTTAGTCCTCGAACTTTGAAAAAATTATAAAATGATCCCTGGATCATAATTAGAGATTCTGGACAGTATTGAGGATGAATTATGGGCAAGATTCTAGTATAACTATAAATTTATGACATTTTCAGTTTGGTCCTCTAATTTGAGAAAATTACAATTTGACCCCTAAACATTTGATAAAAATTCCGGCATAATTAGAGATTCTTGACAGAATTGAGGATGAATTATGGGCAAACTTCCAGTATAGTTATGAATTTATGATATTTTCAGTTTGATCCTCCAATTTGACCCCTAAAAATCTGCTAAAATTCTAGATTGGTCCCTAGCTGTAATATTAGCTTTTTCATATTGGTTTGATGAATAATTGAGGTTTAATTTTTTTAACTATTATCAAGTCTTATTATTTGTTTTTTTATGAATTAAATTTCAAGAAAATCATTTAATTTTTGGGTTTTGAGGAAAAATAACTAGTTTAGTTCAAAAACATATAGGGTTATGGAATAAACCCTTAGTTAAATGTATTAACCAGACTGTATGTTTTTTGTTTTGTATTCAAATATTAGTTGCTCATATACTTTGGTACGGATAAAATAGTCTAGTAGATTTTTTATGAAGAAGAAAGAAAAGAGATTAACTTAAATTCTTTGATTTATTTAAGAAATAAAACCATTTAAAGACCAATATTATTCCTGCATACATCACATTTGTATAAGATCACGATCTAGAGGTAACAACCCGATTAAGAATCCTCCAATCTGTGTTGAAGACAGAGAAGGAGAGAGAGGGAGCGAGAGAAAGACGGCGAGAAGAGAGGGAATCCACAGCAGTTCTCATTCATTTTTTGCATGCCCATTCTGTTACAACTGCCACTATATATAGGCAGAGCAGAAGACGGTGCTGACTTGACACCCTTCCCAGTAATGAGAATTACAATTTATTGAAACGGTGCGCATAAGTAGCGGCTTAAAGACAGCTTAGTACGGTGCGTTTTGTCAAGAAATCAGTGGCAATTAAAAGCTATCCCTCCACCATTGTTAATTCCTGAGATATGTATGCATCCCTTCATGTGTTGAAATCTGAAGGCCTTTAAGATGGATCATTATTTCTTCTCAGAAAAAAAAAAGAAAAAGAAAAAGGGGATCATTTCTTATCCATAATTGAAGAAAACGTGTGCTGCACATTTTTTTGCGAAGGCAATATGCATTTATCAGATCGAACATATGCAATTATCATGACAGAGAGGTTGCCGAGGAGCAATTCGGCTCGCTAATGACAGCATGGATTATCCTTGAAGAAACCAACACGCAGCCCTGCCACCACCAACCCATACACCAGATAGCGACTGAACATTGCGTTTTTCCCTGTTTTTCATACTTAAATGTCATGGAAAACGTTCTGTTCTTTTTCAGTATCTTTAAGAGAGAGAATATTGAACAGAGTAATTCTTAAAGAATGATGTGTTACTGTTGCACTGAATGTCTTTGAAAGGGCTATGCCAGCATCACCAGCCTCGTCTTCAATGTTATATTCTTTCAGAACCACCTTTCCCAATATACACAGATTCATCGCTAGTAATGATTAGCAAGCAAGTGTGGACATACAATTCCGGCGTCATTTCTCAAGAATCACGAGAAAAAGTTTGGTTACCTGGATATAAACATCGAATAGACGGTTCCCAATACTATACAACGAATTGTCATCTGTGAAAATAATCTCAGAAAATTGAAGTTTTACAGTGTAATTCTCAGTCACGAGGCAAAGTGCATAGTACGTGAGAGCGAGGGGAGAAAAACACGTGCTGTTGTGTATATATAGAGACGTGCATTGTCAGTTGATACATTGGATATAGCAGACATGTTGGCTTCAGTATAAGCATCCGCCTCTGTCATCGTCCATGAAGCACCTCATGCATAGTTCTTTATCATTGGTAGGAATAATTAGGGGGGAGTAAAACAAAAAACTAATTAAATTAAAAAACTAGAAAAAAATAACTGAAAAAGCCGAACCATAAAAAAAAACTGATTAAATCGATTAGAATTTTGAAAAAACCTACCGGTTCGGTTTGGTTTCGGTTTTATAAGTCCTGAAATCGAAAAAACCGAACCGAACCTAAACCGAAAAAACCGAGCCAAAACCGATCCAAACCGGAAAAACCGAGCCAAACCGAAAAACCGAGCCAAAACCGATTGGTTTGAACCGGTTTCGGTTTTTTAAAAAAAAATTCGGTTTGGTTATTTTTTTTATAAAAACTGAATCGAACCGAAAATGATCCTCTAGAAATAATGTTACGATAAATGTTGAAAATATGAAGAAGGATTCAGATGTAGAAATATTTACTCGTATAGTAATTAACATTGAGGAACAAAAATGCATTTTGTCCAACTAAAAGAAACCAATGTTGCATTTATAGATGTTAGGCCGGAAAGATAAACTCACGTTGATTTCTTGAAGCAGAGCATGGAAAGTTTTGTTTCAGACATGAATATAAGGGAGAAAAAGAAGCCTCAAGATGCTAAATTCTTCATTAATATCTAGGAAATAGGAGAAATGGAAAAATATTTGAGCAATGATTCAAGATTCTTACGATTTAATTGGTGATGGTTTGCTATCATGCTTTTTTTCTTTATATATATATATATATATATATATATATATATATATATGTTCCTACTCTTTATTTTTTATATTTTAATTTATCTTTATTTTTTTGATTTTTTTTCTTGGTCTTTTATGAATTTTTTGTTTGTTTTTAATGTATTCCTTGAATTACTACTTGTCATATATTTTTTTAATTTTATTTTTATTTTTTTATTTCTAATTTGTTTTCTTAGTTCTTTTGTTAAATTTTTATGGTTTTTAATTTTATCGTTCAGTCTAAGTTTATGGTGTATTTTTTTTCAATTTAATGCTCATTCTTTTGATTTTTTTTCTCAAAATTAGTTTTTTTCTTTTCAATTTAACCCTCTAATTAAATATATTTGGTTTCCCTTTTATTTGTTTTTTTTATTTTTATTTCACCCTTATTTTTTTAATTACTTTTTTTTTATTTTAGATTTTTTTGTGCAATTAATTTTGTCCCGTTGTTTTATTCTTCAACGATTGAGTTGATGAGAATTGAACTTCATTTTTTTTTTAAGGTATTTATAGTCTAATGATCTAGATTATATATTTGAAAAATTAACACGGATTAATAATTTTTTTTGCCTTATTTTATTTCACAGTATCATTGTTCAACATAATTTTTTTAAGAAAAATATTGGTTTTATAGTTTTTTTTAATTTTTTTCACAATTATTATGCTAACTCTGATAATGGTGAATATTTTAGCTTAAAATCTTTTTTCTCTAGACATGGTATTAATTATTTTACCCCTGCTACACACACCCCTCAATAAAATGTCGTCTCAAAACGACATCGTCGTCGCCTCACATTGCTTCTTGATTGATGCCGATTCCGCGTGTCTTATATAAATCATCAACCCGCATCGTTACTCCAAAATAAAACCCCCTACAAGGCTCTTTGTGGCCAGAAGCCCATTCCGCGTGTCTTGATCCAAAAAGACGTCGTATCTATATTTTAAGGCCCAAAAGCCATTAACAGAAACCCATTCCTCTCCAGGTCACCATCCTCCCCTGATACTCTCTAGAGTCTAGACTCCACACTCATCTCCTGTCCCCGTGCCACCCGTGATGCTCTCTTCGCCATCAGTGCCACCGGAAGATGTTATCACCATTGTCACTGCAACTCCAGGTACTCCTTGTCTCTCTCCATCCGTTGATTTATCTTTTCCATTGAATTTGGATTCCCATGCTGTACCCTCGGGGCCTCCACTTCCCCTGTTTTATTGCCCAATCAGAACTCTACTGCCGCCCCACCTTCAGCCCTAGGTAATAGCTTAGCTCATTGTTTGGAACCGCCTCCCCGCCATCCCACCTCCAGAACCCACAACATGACCACTCGTTCCATGAACCAAATCTACAAGGTATTCTGTCACCAAACATCCCGAAACCATTGACAGGTTTAAGGCCAGACTTGTGGCTAAAGGCTACCACCAACGGCCGAGAGTTGATTACAAGGAGACCTTCAGCCTTGTCATTAAGCCAACCACCATTAGAATTGTTTTGTCAATTGCTGTGATGAATGGGGGGGATTTGTGTCAAATGGACGTGAACAATGCTTTCCTACATTGGAAACTTAGTGAGACAATTTACATGTTCCAACCACCGGGTTTTAAAGATTTATCTAAACCTGATCATGCCTGTAAACTCAACAAAGCTATTTATGCTCTCAAACAGGCCCCTCGGGCATGGTATTCGGCTCTGAAAAATGCTCTACTTCAATTTGGTTTTGCTAATTCAAAAGCAGACTCATCTCTGTTTGTTTGTACTTATGATAGCACTATATGCTACTTTCTAGTATATGTGGAAGACCCTGTTATGACTGGCAACAAGTCCAGATTTGTGTGTTCCATTATTGACCAACTTGGCTGGAAATTTTTCATTGAAGGATACGGGTGCACTACATTATTTCTTAGGAGTGGAAGTCCTACCCCTTCGAGATGGCATCTTCCTTTCCCAGCATAAGTACATCCATGATTTATTGCATAATACAAAGATGAACGGTGCTCAAGAAGTTCGCACTCCTCTTTCCACAAGCCTACCTCTCAAGCTCCATGATGGTACTGCTTCCTTTGATAGCACTGAATACAGAAAGGGTTCTGGGAAGTCTTCAATACCTCTCCCTCACTCGACCAGGCATCTCTTTCGCTGTGAATAAGCTGTCCCAATTCATGCAAAAACCAACTCAAACCCACTGGACAACAACTAAGAGGCTGCTGCACTACTTAAAGCAAATCATCTTCCATGGACTCAAGCTAACTTGCTGGCCTTTTCTGATGCTGACTGTGGTAGGCAACCTTGATGATCGAACCGCAACTTCAGTATACATCACCTTTGTAGGCTCCAATCCCATCTCATGGAGCTCAAAGAGATGACGTGCCACTACACGATCATCAACTGAAGCTGAGTACAGGGCCCCTGCTACTGCAGCCTCTGAAACTATGCGGATACATTCCTTTCTTCAGTAACTACACTTCAAGCTCCACTCCCCTTCGCCATCTGGTTCAAATGGGCACTCTTCAAGTCAGGCATGTGCACACTCAAGACCAGCTGGCTGATTTAATGACGAAGCCTCTTTCACGGCAACGAACAGAACTCCCCAGAGGCAAAATTGCTTGCTGATGACAGCTCAATTTTGAGGGGGTTTATCAAAGCAAATTACCCTTCAGCAAACTCAACAGAATCCTAGCCTACAATCATGCAGATTCTTACTAAAACTAGTACCACTGATTACCATAATCTGTGTAGCAGAATTCTAGCCAACAAATTTGTATTCTTCTATTTTTAGCATACTGTAATTCCTTCATTTGTGTATACAATCAGTAAATATTAGACATTAAATCATAGTAATAAAATTGAGGAGAATTTCCATTGAAACACACTCTCTGCATCTTCAATACACACTCCCTCGAGAACATTCAACTGGACTTGAGCTTTCCCAAGTGAAGTTGTTATAAGAAAGATATATAAAGACAACCGATGACAAAACTTCAAAATATCTCTCATCTATGAAGTTATTGAATTAGGATTTGTTTTTTCTTTGTTCTTTTTTCTTTTTTCTTGAAACTTTTGAAACATGAAATCTTTGGGTTGGAGCAGAACTTCAAGCTGAAAAAGAAATGTAGTGAAAATAGACGTACACGTTCTTGTTTCTTCCCGGAAGCCATTGAGGAACAGATCCAGTGAGCTTGTTTCCTGTCAAGCACGTTGACAATTTAAAAATGACAAATATCATACTACTCAGAAGCTTACTTCCAAGAAATATATGAAAGAAATAAAAATGTTTACCACATCAACTGACAGGAAATCTATTTTTGCCGGTACAAATGACGTCAGACTTTATCCGGTGAGGTTATTGAAGCTGAGATCTCTACATTGTACAAAATAAAAGTCCTTAAGAGGAGAAAAGAGAAAAATAATTAAATAAGAAAAAAGGGAACTATGTGGTGCAACTTTAGGATTCTCAAAAGAGAAGCACAGCAGCTCATGTTTTATCTTTTTGGGCTGAGATCAACTGAAGATATCAGTTTTCTAGTTCTTCACTAGGCATTTGTTCTGTAGTAAAAGGAGTGTTTCCATAGCTCTTAATTGTACTTCCAAATGAAAGCTTAACCCAAAATAAAATTTTCAAAACCCTAATCTTCAACGAAACAGAAAATCAAAGCTAAATAACATAATTATACATAACCAAAGTGTAAATCTTATTTTTTAAATTTATTTTCTCTAACTCTCTTCTCCTTCCTTTATCTTTCTTTATTTTCTCTTCCTTTTCTTTCCCCCTTCTCTCCTGCCGGTTCTCACTTTCTTAGATCAGATTTTCATCTCTTTTTTTAATCCTATTTATACTTATCAAGGTTTATTTAATTACCACAATACTCTTTATTTATTTATATCTATTGTATTGTCTAAGCCTTTAAAGACTTTGTTGCCTTTTTCTATTCTCTTATATTTTCAAAACATCATAGTATAGGCCCCTCAAGATAGGAACCTTGTATGTGCCTGTAATACCAACAGTAACCATAACAATATCTATTAGTATTAAAAAAAAATTAAGATAAAAGAAAAGAGTGGATTATAAAAAGGTTAAGGTTGGATACTCATAGTTTCTAATGCAAACAGAAGTTAAAGACAGCGACACTGAATTTTTGATGAGCCTAAAATAATAATACTGAAGTTTTCCTCCTTAGGAGGTTTACAAAGCCTTAAATAAGCCAGAAACCCTATCTCAACTAGAAAATAAAAAGAATTCTGAAAATACAAAAGAAAGAAGCATAAATCCGAAATAACAAGGAAAATCATAAAAAAAGAAATTGTCAAAACCAAGGCCCTAAGGTGAGATTTTCAAACCGGTTGGAGTAACGATTCCATTCATTCATTGTTGTAAAAGTTTGAGCATGATCCAACAGTCGGTTGAAATAACCTATCTCATTGATCCATAAATGCATTTACTAGATCATTCATGTAATTTGTATAGGACAGATCCTCATTTAGTTATGGTAGACCCATACTTGATTGCTCATAATCAACTGTTATCGCAAGCTCGACTATGTCAAGATGTCTTGGCCATTTTCAAGCAATGAAAGACCAATTGGCATCTTCTTCAGCTTCTGACAATTTATTACTTTCATTTCTTTCAGGGAATCGCAAATCAGTTTTGCACTACAAATGCTTTTCAGTTCTGGTAAGTCAAACAAGCTCAGAATTCTTAGCTTTGGGAGTTTGAATTCGCTGCTACTGCTTTCTTCACCCATAACCCCTTCTTCATCTGATCTTGTTCCACCTATTATCTCCTCCATTTTATCACAATTATAAATTGCAATATTTTCTAAGTTTGCGAGGTTTGGTAGCAAGACAAGAGGGAACAACTTCTTCATACTTGTACATCCATAACAATAGAACTCCTTAAGACCAGAAAATATACCATTATAAGATGGCAATGGTAGTGGAGCAGAGCAGAACCATGAAGATGAAACCAAGCTCTCCATGCTATTGCAATTCCATATCCTGATGACCTCCAGTTCAGTTGCATACTTTATTAGAGAGGAAACATCGCATAAACTTGTGCCATCATCATAATTATCAATGTGCAATTGTTGAATGTCCTTTGAGAACATGACCTGAAAACCTTCATCTCTGTTGATACTCAAGTTACCCAAAACAATTGTTTTACTTCTGCCACAATGATGATAGTAATCCAGTAGTCCCACACGAATTCGGTATGTGCTTAGTGATTGGGTCTCATCTCGGGATTTAAGATACTTCAAGTAGTCAGAGTGACCTTCAAAATGGCATTCCAGAGTTTCCAACTTCTTCAAGCATCCTACTTCCTTTCCTTTAACTGTTATCGGAGTATATCTTCCATCAATTAGCTCTTCCTCTAGTACAAAGACTTGCAGGTGAGAGAGTTTAGGTAGCAACCCACTAGGAAACTCCTTTTCACCACATCCATTCATTCTAAGATACCTCAGGTTGCATAGACATTCCATGCCTTGAGGTATCTTTTCAAGTGCCCAAGTACCAGAGAGATCTAACCTCTTCAGTTCCCGGAGCTTTTTCAATGATGGTACATGCCTTAACTTCCTACATTTTATGAGCAATAATGCAGTGAGACTCACCAATTCAGAGACAGAATCAGACAGTTTTGTGATATTTGTACGAGACAAATCAAGAACCTTGAGCCCATGCAACTTTTCAAAAAATGAATCTGCAATAAATTGCAACTTTGAATTGTCACATAACAGTAGAATTGAAAGACTGGGACACCTTGGTGAATGACAGGAAATAATTTCTTTAATTTGGTTATGCATCAGTGAAACTCTTGTAAAATTCTCTGTCCACCTCTTTGCATCTGGCAATTCTCTTAATTGTGCATCTGCTTTAAACATGCCTTGAGAGTTCTCTTGTTGTATTTGGATCGCCATGTCCCTAATCAAGCCATTCATCTTGACATATCTACAATCATCAAACATTTTCTTAGCACTTTCCAATAGGCAGACATCTTCAAGTTTATTAAGCATCGAGTGGCCTTTGTTAAATTCTGCCTCCCTACTCTTCAACTCTTCTATCACTCCATTGTCAATCAAATAAGCTATCAAATCCTCTCTAGGGATCTCAAAGTCTTTCGGGAATAATGCACAGTACAAGAAACATTGTTGCATTGGTGAATCACTTAGATGGTTATAACTAAATCTCAATCTGTGGAATACCTCAGGTTCCATATCGTCTTTTCTAACTTTTGATTCTTTCAATTCCTCCAATGCATTCTTCCACTCACATATGTCAACCACTGCCCTCATGGTTCCCGCCATTGTTATAATTCCTAGAGGCAAACCAGCACATTCCCTTGCAATTTCTACTGCTACTCGTTCCACTTCTGGAGAAAGTGCTCTGTCATGTCCAAGTTTCTCCATGAACAAAGTCCAAGCTTCTGTCTCCGAAAGTGGCTTCACTTTGATTTTGTGTTTGATATCCATCTGTTGACAAACCCTTTTTGATCGTGTTGTCATAATCAACTTGCAACCTTTCACTGGGACGGGGATTCCCACTTTGTGTAGCTCAAAAGTGTTCCACAAATCATCTAAAATGAGAATCCATTTTTGTTTCTTCCTTAGTTTTTTTAACAATTTGACAGCTCTACGTAGATCATCATCTTCACTTGAAAAATCTAAATAAAGACATTTAGCAATAAGATTTTGCAATCTCTTAATGCTGAAATCTTGAGGCAGTCACCCAGAAAACACAATGAGAAATGTCTTGTCTTTCTAGAAGTTTATTATGGATATGTTGCAACATTATTGTTTTACCAACTCCTCCCATTCCATAAATGCCAATTGTTGAGACTTCATCATCCGTTAACCAAGACAATATCACACTTGTATTATGTTCAAATGCACGACCCACTAGCTTTGTAGAGCTAGTAGGTAATGGATCTCCTTTTGTCTCATTTGTGTTGCCTGTAAGCCCTCCAGAAGAGCTAGCTCCTACACCAGGCTGCACTACCCCTCCAGTCCCATTCTCTATATCATCCTCCATTACCATTTCATTGATCTCTTCCAAAAATCTTCCAAGTGCTTGAACCATTGTATCTGGTGCTTGTATCCTTCCTGCATCCCCTGCCAAATTGTCGACTTCAGTGTTTTGTTCTTGTGGAGTGGTTGAAATGGCATTATCATTAACATTGCTTGAACTTGCTATGCTTTTATGTCTTTTGTTGCCACCATGCATAGCTAGAAAAGCTTCTTCTTGAACTTCTTTAGGCACTCTTTCACAAATTGCAACACCATGCCCTTCCTCTCCAGATAAATGCCATTTGATCCTCGTAATGGAAGTATTGTTAGGAAATTGACGCCTACAATACTTACACTTCATCTCCTCAACATTATGCCAAAATGAATCATTTGAGTGAACCATTTTTCCCTATATATAAAAACAGAGTCAAAATATTGAATAAAATTAATGTAAGTTACATCAATCGGAAAAGGAAAGGTTGAGACTAGAATAAATAAAAAGAAAAAACAATAAATAAGGCATGGATTATAAAAACAAAGAAAGATCAATTTATTTATACTTGGAAGCCATTGATGATCCTAACTCCAAAGTTTCTCATTAAAATTTCTACAATCGTTACATGTCAAACTATTAAAACACCAAACTTACATAGTTCAAGTCTAGAGAAAAAGGATTCAAACAATAGTTACATGCCAAAAACGATAACAGCAACAAAATGAAGAAGATGAAGTATAAATACTTTACCAGGATTCTACAACCAGATGGGCACTTCTATTTGGAAGAGCCAAAACAATTAGGTGTAGAAACAAAATTCGAGGTAAAAAACAAGAAAAGAAAGTAGGATTTACCTTTCAAGCAAGAAAGACAGATGGTTGGACTCCAAATGAGATGATTCGATTCAATCAGAAACAGGAAGCACAGATCATCAGAAAGGTTTAAGAAATTTGGTGAGGGAAATTAGGAAGCCAATGGTATACTGAGACAGATCAAGCAGAAGACAAAGTCAATGTTGCAGTAGCTAGCTACAATGATAGTAGTATGGTCAGATCAATGACAATTAATTATTGTATTGTTTAATAAGAAGGAAGGAACAGCTTTCCTACCAAAGATTATATTATAAGATATAGCAAGTTGCTTTTAACCTTTAATTATATGCATGTGCTACATTTTGCTTTCACTTGCGAATTTCTCAAGTCATTCACATTGTTCTAATCCATTAAAGGGGTAAATATAGTAATATTGGTTTTTGAGAGTTTTAACTTCTTATCCTTCTCCTCGTATGCGTCAAAGGGGTTTCATCTTCTTAAGAGATTAGCATGTAACACATTTAGAGGTATTGATACAGTTAAGTGAGAAATTCCAAAAAGCTGGCTCACGACAATGGCCATGGTTTGGCTTGTTTGGTCATGTTATTCAAATAGAAACTCTGCTTATAATCTTAGAGCCTGTTACCTAGTGTAAAGACCATCAGTAGCATTTGAAAATTAAGAGGCCATGATCAGGAGATGAGAAAAGGAAGAGAGAGCATCACTGACTACACAACTACAAGAAGCAGCAACCATTTTAGTCAAATAGAAACATTTTGATCTGATTTGTCTTAATATCAGATTTAACTACAATCTTTCATATTAAAAAAACAAGTTATACAAGGAAATGGCAAATATAAAATCGGATCTGATACATGATCTCAATACTGTTATAAGAGGGCAGGACTAATGCTCAGTTGCTACTGTTTCCTAGTTAGTAAAACCTGCACTGGATGGTCTTGTGATATTTGTTCCTGAAAGATCCAGAAAGACATTGCAAAGGTGCCTTTTACGGGACATCAGTTTTATATTCATAGTCCATGTAATTGCCATTGTACGTTCATTCTACGAGTTCCTTTAGGCGATCAACAATTTCTCATAGCTTTTTCCACTACATTCCCTTATTTACAATTCTATAGACATGGAGGATATCATGAGGGCGATTGGATTTTCTTTGACTATGCTATTGAGTGGAAATTGTGCACCTGGATTGAACACGCAGCTGTTTTCAAGGATGAAGTAAATGTTGTAACTGGAGATGCAAGAATTGGAATATTGAATCTGCTAGATTCTCAACCTTGTGTAAGAATGCTGGAAGTACATGGAGGCGATCAAGCCCCTGTTCCTGGATTCATTGAATTTAGTTGCTTTAGATGAACAAGTTTCCGTGGTTCAGTTGCAAAACTCAACGTTAAGGGTTATGTGCTCTACCTTTTGAGGATGGAATGGGTGAAGGTGAACGGCTTAGGAAATCCTTGAGTCTAATAAATTAATGAAGATAGAAATACATTGGGACTATTCGCACCTCTGCAAATTATTTCAAGATACTATATATGAAACGACATTTACTAATTAGATTTTACTGAACTAACTCTCAGAAGACGGCTGGCCTCCTCAGGTTCTATCCACGAGTTTGTGGAATCAGAACAGTATGATCCGTTTAAAGACATACTATAGGTTTAAGAATTTTGGTGAGGGAAGTTAGGAAATCAATGGTATACTGAGAGATCTCTCTCTTAGTGGAAGCAACTTTATCAAAGTGCAATGTGCAAGCAACTGTATCAAATTAAAATTTGGTGAGGGAAATTAGGAAATCAAGGGATACTGAAAGATCTCTCTCTTAGTGGAAGCAACTTTATCAAATAAGAAATTAGGAAATCAATGGTAGACTGAGAGAGATCTCTCTTAGTGGAAGACTAGCTATTAAAGACATTGCAATTAGCAAGCATCTTTATGTTTTTTTACTCTAAAGAAATAAAACAGAGGTGCAAATCCCTTGTGCTTCCTTTGTCCTGTATGCAATGATTACTCTCATGGAAACCACCATGCCAACTTCATGTCACTTTCTGCTTTATTTATTCACACTAACTATTCAACGAGTTCACATTACACTGCTTTAAATCCTCAAGTCTAATGAATTAATGAAGATACAAACTCCAAAGAAAATCACTTGGCCAGAAATAAGATACTTCAGTACTCGGGTCAGCAGCTAGCATGGATAAAACTATCTCCTTCCTATGTTTGAGAGGGCTCTGACGTTGCTTCCCATCTGGCACACTGTAACTTGCAGATCCGTTTGGCTTTTGCACTTGCACCAAGATGAAATCTTTAATCTAACAGAATTGATACTGGAAGATGTAGTCTCTGTGTGATCTCTCGTTTTCCTTGTAGTTTTTTGTATTTCAACACATGAATTCTAGCTAGTTGGTTTAACAGACCCTGACTATGCAGTTACTCTCTGCTTTTGGCAAAGAAGTGGGCTCATCAGCTTGTGATGAATTTCATATTAAATATCTGGATCTCGTGATGTCTTCAAGCAAAGTGTACCAAGTAGTCAGGAGAACATGGATACAAATTCGATCAATCTGGTCTACTGAAATTAATTTTGCTAATAAGAAATTGCAGAGAGATGCTTTCCTTTAGTCATTAGCTTGCTTGGAATGGAAGAAATGCCAGACTTCCCAATATTCAAAGTTCCAGTACTTCTGTTTTGGTTGCTCAAATACTCTGGTACGGATATAGTCCAATCGATTTTTTATAAACGAAAAAGAAAAGAGATTAACTTCAATTCTTTGATTTATTTAAGAAATAAAACCATTACAAACCAAATATTATTATTCCTGCATGCATCAAATTGTTACACTACTGTTTGTAGATACACAAGAAGCCATAGCTAACTTGGAGATAAAAAGCGCACCCTAGCAAGTGTGAATTCTTTTCCATCTATCCAAACACCAGTTTGTGACCATTGCACATCCTCCCAGTCAAGATTCTCCTCCAATACCTGTTCAAAATCACAGATGTTGCGGTCAGCCTAGAAGGATAAAAAAACAGAAGAAAAACGTAACTACAAGCTGACAATATGAGTTTCTTCTGCAGTCTCCTTATTTGACTTCGTGAAAATATGACAAACTTTAACATCTAAATATGAAGAGATGTTTCAAGGAAAGAAATTGAAATGAAGTACCTCAACATGTTCCAGGGGCAATGGGATCCCAACTGACTGCATGACCTTCTGCGGTAGTGGTTTCTTACAGCGAGACCACCGGAATACATCAATAAGAACATTATCAAAGTCGTGCTTCTCACCGTTTGAGGAATGTGGGTGGTGATTATGGATCTTATTTGTCTCTTCATGCACCTGAGAAGCCTGCATCACTTTCACCATTTTCTCTCCTGTAAAACAGAGCTCGTACCTTCACATAAGAAATCAAAAATTCAGAATCAGAACATCACTAAGAATTCACCACGTGAACTTCATGATTTCAATACCTCAGACTTGCACAAAAAAAATGTTCGTTTACTAAATATTTTAAATACATAAACCAATACAATTTTGTTTTCTATGCATGGGCAAACAACAAAACAAATAATGCCTGAAATTACAGAAGTCATCATCAAGAAATTCTGTGGCAACTTTCAGCTAGTTATGAAAATCATACAATACAGAAGCTAAAGCAATTTTACTGTAAGACAAAAAAAAAGTTACAGAAAGATATGAAAATCATACACAGAAGCTAAAACAATTTTACTATAAGACAAAAAAATGTGCCTCCAAAACCTACGTGCGGTATCAAGCTAGAAAGCACAAAAAAAGAAGAAGAAGAAGAAGAAGAAGAGGGAGTACCTGCATGAATGTGTTTCTAAATATAGAACTTCTCCCTTTTTCAAACGTGCAGAAGTATAGAGAGGCTTTTTCAGACCCTTGTCAGCAATAATACTAATGCTGTATTTTATCCTGATACATTATGCAGGCATAAAAATTGAAACATTAAACATTTTACTAACATACAAGTCAAGAAATACGAGAGAGTTAATGGACAACAGCAGCAACAAGAAAATTGGAAAATTGCAAACACCTTGCAAGGCAATGAAAATTAGTGTCCACGTAGATAAACAAAAAGGATAAACACTTAATGATGTCATGGGAACATTCTAAACTCCAGTAAACTGTCATGTAAACATTCCAAACTTCAGATAAGCATGTCTATTGGTAGGAAACTGTGGAGAGTTGATCGAATGAAATATTAGAACAGCTATATAAAACCAAGATCTAGGGTTAGGGCACGTATAGTAAACTAATGGCACAACAGTTGTACAAATTAATAGAGGATATCTGTTATGTGTTGCTAAGAAAAAAACTTAGAAAGCCTTTAAAAACTTGGTAGCTATTAGTTTTCATAAACCAGAAAAATCCCATACAGAAAACAAGAATAATTCCCTAGAAGGCTATCAACTTCAAAACAATAAGATGAAACAATTGATGCCACAGCACATTTAACGGAATTTGTTTGGATGGATATGAAATAAACTCTCTATGAGATCTAAGTTGAGAGTTGTTCTATATATAAATGTTCAAGCCCTTCTTTTCCTTTTCTGTTCCCTCTACACTTGATCAGAAAAGAGAATTAAATCCAAACACAAATACCGATGACCTATTTTACACACAGCTATATGATAAAAGATCTAAATTTTCATGTGAAGAAAAACTTGTTACATCACCGAGTTGAAATAGGTCATCATCATCTCTTTATTGCAGCCTTAGGTGCATTAAAAGCAAGATCCACAGGTCAACGACTACTAGCACAATAGACAAACATATGCATTTGAACACACATGCAGTTGACATTTTCATTAATAACTACATGATATGGATATCACTATTAATAAAACACAAAGCAAGTTTCTTCCAAACCATTTTGGATGATGGCAAAATTAACTTCTACTTTCCATAAGACAAAAATCTCCAATTCCATACAGATCTGAAAAATTGCAGGATATCATAGTTATCAAAAAGATCTAGAATCTACCAGGGCTCATTGCAAAGGTTGTACTGTATTGTAACTTCACGTACAAATCTCTGTTGCCGCAATGCATTCTGAAAGAGAAAAGCTGTCATAATGTAAGTAGATCCAAATAACAGAAAAGTGCTTGGTCACAGAAATATTTTAGCTCTTTTATTAGAAGCACAAACATGCGATTATAATTGAAATAAGCAAAATCATAAAGAGTAAAACATTTGCTCAGAGCTCTACCTCAGATGACAGTTCTACTAATTGATATAGGAACAGTATACAGAGAAGTAAAGAGTAAGAACATAAACTCAAAGGATTGTGGAAGAAAATGGCAATGTCATACCGAAGCTGCAGCACGGGTAGTCATTGTCCGTTCAACAGCTACAGGAGCAAGAGTAGGTTCCACTGCTGATGTATGTGTAAGACAGGGCTCAAGATCAATGGTTCCACCTCCTTTCTGAAATAAACAAGAAATTAGAAATAACAATGATTGAAGGCATTTCACGACTAGGATTTTGTAGGATAAAACAAGCAGCAAGCAATATTCGTGAAGATGGTAATAGCAATGCTGCTATGACACCCTCAGACATTTCTGAAGGTTCTCAATGAATTGCAGAAAAATGGTGACTAAAACTACAATTGCGAAAAAATTTCCACCACCTTCATGATGCAGCAACGCTCAACACGGTAGCTACAACCAATTCCAGCTCCCCAGGCACGTGAACGAACATTATTTCTCAGCATAGAAATGTAGCCTAATGCACATACCAAAGTTAGTGTTAAAATTCCACACAAGTAAAGCATGGATGGTAAGGACACACATGCAGAAAGGCAATACTAGCAAGAAAAAGTTAAGCGCGTACGTCATTTAAGTTTCTCATATAGCTTTATACTATTAAAGGAAGTATTGTCATCTTGACAATTGACAAAAGAGCACAGTTCAAGCATGTTGGGTTTTTTAAGAGCTCAAGTTATCTTGTTTGGAATGTGTCTTTGCATCCTTGTGATTCACTTGTGCAAATATGGATATGGATTATGCATGATTTTGATGTCAGCAAAATCAATTATACAAGGCCAATCTCAGACACCATTACAAAGTTGACTGGGCTTCAACCAAAACCCAAACTACTCAGACCATCTAGGTGATATCATTATTTTCACAAACTTCCAACATAAGAACTTCAAGAAACAACACAAATTTCATTCTGAAGTAAGATGTAGAGACATAAAAGTTCAAAAGGATAGCGGTATCCAGATTTGTAACATTTACATGAATTATTTGACTGCATGGTCATGATGTGAATGTGTTTAGAAATGGCAGCATCATAAAGAAGGCGAGATAGAAGGGGCTTACTATCTTGTGGAGGCAACACTCTGATAGTAGCACATAAGTCTTGGATGGCAGGTGGAGGAGGAGAAGCAGTGGGACGGAAGTAGCCTGTATGCATGAGAACTGCAACAAAATTGCAACATCAATATTGTTTCAGTTCACATATAAACAAATTATACAATTGCTACTGTTCATCATATCACAGCATACCAGCAACAAGATCAGAGTCATTTGTGTATATATCTGTCCCCCATAATTGTCCACCTCTTACCTGCACTTAATAAACTTAAAGACCTAAGCATGGGCATACTTATCTAATAGCTAATACCCAAACATGAAGGCATCAAACTATGCAGAGCAGAAATCCTGTAATATTAGAGCTTGCATGTCAAATAATTGCTCTTATAGAGGCCTCTTCTCTTCTAATGAAAGTTGACCATCTGACAATCCACAGTAAAAAATTGTACACATCAGAACATAAAAGGCACCCACATAACATACAACTTATCTACCAACAAATTGACCTTAAAATTTAAGAATAGCTGTATCTTTGAAAGATTCGGTTTGCAGACACAACACACATAAACATATAGAAGGAACCGAACCCCACACAACCGATCTCATCATTCAATTCTAAACGTCCCAAAACTTTCGGATAAAGGCTAGTTAAATTCACGTAATCAAACTAATAAGAATCGGACTCTATGAAGAAACCCTTATTCAGACAATGTAAAAAGGTTTGAAACTTTTTAAGGAAGCTAATGGAAATTCCATTGGTTGTTAGAACCTTACTATTCACAATTCGAATATTTCGATTCATTGAATATTACAAGCAACTCAAAAAATAAATTAAAAATAGTAAGCATAATTTAGAACAGATAGTAAGAGTCAGAATGTTGAGGCTAGAGTTCACGGACGACAAACCTTTGGTAAATCTCTCTGTTTGAAACTTAAACCAATTATAAATTAAATTTTCATAATAGAAAGGGAAGTGACAACATCAATTTTCATATTGGAAGGATTATTACTTTTTTATTAAAGCCATGAGATCTGGTAGTTTAAGTAGTTAGATGATAGCTTTAGAAGTATTATAACTTCCTGTGTCATTACAATGATCACGAAATAGCAATATGTTGAATTTTTTCAAACTTTTAAACTCCTGAGTCTTTGAATGACTTGGAACTAATAAATTAAATGAACTGATACATTTTAGGTTTAATAACTTAGCATTTTTTATTTGTTTTAGAAGCATGCAGTATGTAATCATCCTTGGACAATACTGGCAATTAAAAGTTCTGACCCCAATGCATCCTTAGAATTTCCCACGAGCTCCCACACAAGAGACAATCAATATCTTGCGGTAAGATAGAAAGGCATGGTCAAACAAACAAAAATCAGATGATGTAATGGGGAGTCCACGGCTCAAAGAGAACATCACTAACTATACCCTCACCTCTGACCCCCTTAGCATTTGTGCAAGCCCCATGGAGCCAAGAGACATACAATTCCAAGATAGTTTAAGAACACATTAAAAAGGAAAGAAAAAAAGACACATGAGAGAAGAAATAAATTATATGATGAAAACAAGCAAAAGCATCAACTATTACATACAGCAGCAAGCTTACTTGGCGATTTGTAGCAGTAATATGTTCTGCTGGTATTCGAATTTCAAGAGTGGGGCCCTTATGGCTGCTTTCACTATTTTTATCAGATTGAGATGCTTCATACTCCTTCCATAACTTTATCAGCTCTTGCATGCATTCACTAACTTTATAAATGACAGAGGATACCTCAGATTTGCCTGGAGCACCAGAAGGTAAATTCAATAGCCATATAAAGGAAATCAAGTAACTTGTGAACTACGATGTTATCAAGTTATTTTTTGTATCATCCATCAGTAAGCACTAATATGTTTACTAATAGAAGTAATTTATGACACAGAGACCACGAGTTGTTGACACAAGCTACACATTTGTTGTGACAAAGAAACCTAAAAAGGCCCAGAAACTACCAATTAATAGAAGCTTGAGAAAACATTATACAGCACAAAGAAGAAAAGAAAGGGAAAAGGGAAATATGAAAGCTAACACCTCATTCTGGCATATCCAATGCATTAGGAGAGTGGAAAAGGAAAGAAGTAAAAAAAAATCCAATTAAGCAGTGATAGCTAATGATTTCAGTTTTAGCATTCCAATCAGTACTCTGAAGGAGATCCCATCATCCAACTCCCCTGCAACCCATTAGCCATAGCCATAGCGCACGAATAAATTTTCAGCTTCATAAAATGGACATGACAGCTTACCTTGACATCTGCAAGATATAAAGGAACTTGATTATGATGAATTTAGACTATAGTTTACTCTTGAATTATTAAAGTGGAATGATGCTCAATTTAACCAATCTAAGAGAACAAACATGCTAAAGAATTCATGACAATGGAAAATTTGGTTAAAGGTTTCAGCAACAATAAAAGTAATTTTATCTTTAGAAACTATCATTGTAGGATAAATCTCAGGACACTTAGCTCCAATAATAGCAGTTTCCACTTTCATATCAAATATTTTAAAGCAAGTTTCCACACGGTAATCGTCAATAATCCAAAATCAATCATATGGATAACATACTTCCAATTAAAACAGCAATTAAGAAGAATTGAAGAACATACCCCTCAGAGTCCTGAGTATGGGACCTAAAACAGGGTTCACAATTTGCCACTTGCGGGCTGCCCCTAGGCCGAAGCATCCTCTTGCGCTGCTGGACTCCATAGTTAAAAACTCCTCTTTCCCTTTCAGTTGCAATTTCACCATCTGCACATCCATCATCAGATTCTTTCCCACACATCGTGCTACCCTTCTCAGGTCTATCTCCTTCTATGCCGGCTTCTCTTTCTTTCTTTTTATCTTTAGCTTCTTTATCGACATTTTTCCAGTTATCAAAATCTTTCTGTTTCTTTGGCTCCAAAGCTGGATTTTCCTGTTCTGAAATTCTAACAGATCCATCCAAAGACTCCTTTTCATTGTGCAAACCCTCCTTTTCAGCTCCAGTTCCTGATTCTATTTTCATGTGGTCCTTCTCCCTCTCTTTTAACCTTTCCCTGTCTTTTGACAGATCCTTCCTCTCCCACTCCCACCTCTCTCCTTCTCTCTCTTCCTTCACCAACTCTTTTCCCTCAGCAATACTGTTGCCTACTTGCATACTTCCCCTTCGATCACTTCTTTCCTTATCTCTGTCTCCCCATTCCCGGAGCTTCAAATCTTTCCTCTTCCTATCCTTGTCTTTAAATCTATCGTCACCTTTCAATTCAACTTTATTTTCTCCAACTGCCTCATGAACTTTGGCATGATCCCTCTCCTCGATACTGACGACTTCCTTTTCAATCTCAACAGGGCCTTGGGAATTTCCACGTGATATATGCCAAGGATCCACATGTACACCTGCAGATTCCAAACATCTCTTTCCCCTATGGTATTCTTTTGGTTCCTTCCAATTCACCTGACTACTTGCAGGACCAAAACCATCCTTTTCTATCTTCATGTCATTCTTCGGCTCAATACGAGCTTCTCTGTCATGCTTTACTTCTTTATTGTCATCCCCTCTACTATCAAACCTCACATCCTTTTCATTTTTAACACTTTGTGAATCCCTCTTTGCCTCGCCATACATCTCTCTTGCATCAGTCCTTGGCTCACGGTTTTCAATCCGGTAGTCTCTGCAGTCCTTGGAATCCCTTGATTCAGGCCTTCTTTCAGGAGCAACATTCAAATGAGAATCCATGTGTGATTCATTTGAAGATGGTGGGATTCGATACATCGAATGCAAAGGTGATCTTCTATCTACGTCTCGAGACTCAGTTCTGGGAATCTTAGCCACCCTAGCATCTGGACCCATCTCATATGGTAGATGGAACTCATTTGAAACCCCTGATGTCAGCTTAGGATACGAACCTGTATCTTCATGAGGAGGGAATTTCAAAGAAGAAGAATGACTACCCTCTTCATGCGATCTTTTAACAGGAGCACCACTCATACTCTATATCACCAACTTAACCTAATAAGAAATAAAAAAACAAGACAATAATCCTCTAATAAAACGAGCATTCACCCCCCACCATCACAAAATAAGAATTAACCTTTTTTCCAACCAACCGAAACCCTCCAAATCCAAGTAAAAAAAAAAAAGCTTTAAACTAAAAAACACCAAAATGGAGTCAGCAATGCTCGATATATACTGCTTCAAAAGCTTGAAACAATAAAACTATACATAAAATAGTAAACTTGAAATTGAAACTCGTCCTCTCACAAATTACAATGAGAGGAGAATAAATCAACAAGGCTTTCAAAATGGACCACCTTTCTCTCTAAAAAACTTAGGCTTTGAATTCTAAACACGGATCTTTGATAGAGCAATCTTTTTATGGAAACCAAAAAAAAACCCCGAACATAAACCAAAAAAATTACTCAAAAACATTGAAATGGCAACACTAAGAGAGGGTTTAGTTAGTTTCTGTACCTTTGTTGTTGCTGTTGTCTGTGTCAATTCCCTGTCTGCCTCTTTTCTTTCTTTCTTTCTGTGTCTTTCTCAACTTCTGCTCTGTTTTTTGCATTCTTCTGTACGCTAAGCTTAAGCTGAAGGTAAGCCGAATCCTTGCCTATTGGGCTCATATTTTATCCATTTACAGCCCATAGAAACAAAAGACCATTTTATGATTGTATCATTTTAAAATAAAATAAAAATTTCGTTTAAAAAAATAAAATAATATTGAATAATATTTAATTTTAAATTTGACACAGCTAAATTCTAGATCAACAAGTAATTAGATTTACCTGTTAAATCAAATTTATAATATTAAAATAAATAGTTATAAAATTCAGTTTAATCATTTTTAATCATGGTGGGTCAATATTCTATCATATTCTTAGTTGAATAATGTATGACTTTCTTAGTTTCCTACAAGTTTAGGTTTATTTCAATTTTTATATATATTTTTCTTTGAAATGATTCATATGTGCTGATTTTGGAATTGAATGTGAAATAGGATTCCAACTTTGAAATATTTTAGTGTTAGGATGATACCAAGAAACCCGAACAAATCACACAATAATTAATTCAAATCAATATGGTGGCAAATCTTGTAAATAATTATTAAATAAATTATATTTTCCCTATATTTATCTAATGAGTTTTTTTTTTTTTTGTAATTTGATGGGCTTTTTAACATTATTTAATAATAATTTCACTTGACTTGGATTTAATTTAATTGCATGAGAGTTTGAGTGGCGGTTGTTGGTCTTACTTTATTTTTAAAAATTTTATTTTTTATATTTTTTATTATATAAATTATAGTTTTAAATTTTGGATTAGCCTTAACAAATTAACCCATCTGAATAGCCTGAGACCTAAACCAATCCAAATTGAAGAAAAAATAGAAAAAATTTAACTAATCTAATCAAAAGTTGTTGTAAACAATCGGAAAATTGGTGGCATTTTTACCGTTGTGTCTTTGGGCCAAAATTTTTTGTTGGCCCATCAAAAGAAAACAAAACTATTTTTTGTTGGAATGATCGGCCTTCTTATATTGGGCTTGATCCATTACTATCTGGCCCAACAAAACAAAACCTTACTGAAACCCAGAGTCAAAACCAAAGTCAGAGTGATTTTATTATACTCAAAAAATATAATTAGTGGTATTAGTAGGGAGTAATTTGAAAACTCAATACATAATGCCTGCCGTTTCTTCTGCCTTCTGCTAAGCTAGCTTGACTCGGCCTTTCCTTGTGAGCCATCCATCTGACATGTAAAGCAATCCTAGCCGTCCCTTAGAGAAACTCTGAATTAACACCCCTCTCAGCCTCAACCCGATCAACAGCCTTCTTTCCCAATTCCTCTTTCAATTTTGTTTTGCAGACCCATTTCCATGCTAGAACCCTAGCTTGCTACGTTCCACCCCTCTTAAAAAACCTTCATGGTGAGGGTAAAGGTCACTCGTTCATTTCTAACTAATTACTTTAAAAGTTTATAATTACTTAAATATATCATAAAACGAATATTTATAAGGTTAAAAAAATATATCATAAAACAGTTAAAACTCCCTCTTAAACACTTCCTAAAACAATGGCCGACTTGATAGAACAAACTTGATTTTTTATATATATTTGCAGGCCGAAAAGGATATGCAAGTGTCATAATTCAATTTTTAAATAAAAAATAAAAAATAAATGAATAAAAAAATATTTGAAAATGGAGTTAAGACAATATAAATTTAAAATTCAGGGATGAAATTATCAAATTTAAAAATCATTTGATCAGCAATTGAAGAATTAATAAGTTTGAGAATTTAATTAAATTTTGGATTAGTTTAATTAAAGAATTGATAAGTTTGCAGACTTAATTTAACTTTAATTTAATTAATTAAAGAAATCAAAGATTTAAAGTTTGGAACTAATTCAAGGTAAAATTGCAGGAAATTAAAGTCTAAAGACCAAATTGAATAATCCAGAAACTTAGGACTGTTGTGTAAATGGCATTATAACTCAGGGATTCAATTGAAATTAATCTAGGGGCAAAATTAGAAATTGATTATTACTGATTAGGATCCCAATTGTTAAATTTAAAACGTTTAAGGCCCAAGGTGAAAATAGTCATTCCCAAGGACACGAACGGCACCGTTTTGAAGCACTGTTCATTATCCCTTTCGTTTCGCGCGGAGAAAGCCGATTCAACAGGGAAATCTGCAGCAAATTCGATCCAATCGTGGACCACGTCTCCTGCCTACGATCCCATCTCCGAATCCACTATAGTCCTGCAAGTGCAGGACTGTTAACGACAGGGGGGCTGGCAGGGGCCGGAGCCCCTGCAAGGAATTTGTTTTCCAGCCCCTCCCTTAATAATATTAATATATTTAGTCTAAATAATAAAACAACTAACATTTTGGCCCCTTTCATTCTATTTTCTGGTTCCGCCCCTGGTTAACGATCACTGACACTCTCTGGCCCTATAAAAGGCCAGAGAAAGACGCAGAAAAGGGGAGAAAAGAAAAGGAGGGAGAGCACGAACGGAAACAAAAAAACACAGGGGCGGAGAAAAAAAGAAGAGAACAGGGAGGAGGAAAAAGATAGACAGAGAGAATATACAGAGAAGACAATAAAAAACAGAAGGCCACAAGAGAACGAAACACCCACAGAACAGGGGACGGACAGGAAGAAACCAATCAGAGAAAAGCAAGAACAAAGGAGAAGGAAAGAGAAAGGAGCTTAGCCGACGAATCTTCCATCACGTTTTCATCTTCAGAGCTACCAGGTAAGTCAGCTTCTCTTTCCCCGCTTTTCATTTTAATTCACTGGTTACTGTTTACTTTGAATTTTAATTCGCTTCCTACGTACTTTCTAACTTAATTCCTTTATCAGCTCATGCACGCGCGCGTGATTTAGTTAACGTTCATGTTGCCCAGCCGGGTCAGTAGCTTGTGCTAGTGATCAGTCGAGTTAGATCATCCTAAAAAAATATTTTTTTGGGAGAAAAATAAAAAATATGCATGCATTGATTCATAATTATTTTATTGGTTTATTCACTGACATTAAAGTCAGAAATACCATTTATTTTTATTTTATTTTTTTGTCAAAGTTAAAAGTATTTGTAATTGAATATTCACTGATGTTAGAGTAAAAAATATTACAAGCAAAAAATTATAACATAAACCAACAAACTGTTAGCAATTTAAGACAAAACCAACAATATAGTATGGCTGAAAAATTTTTAACCCCGTTTGTTTTTGCGTTTCAAAAACGTTTTTAAAAAAATTTGAATTTGAATTTTATTTTTTTTCTTTACTTTAAATTAATATTTTTTTAATATTTTTATATCATTTTAATATTATAATCTCAAAAATAATTTTAAAAAATAAAAAAATATTATTTTAATAAAAAAATATTTTAAAAAACAGCTACTATTCTCCTAAATTACTCTTGGATCACTTTGTGCATTTCCACAGCCATTCTAAATTATATAATTACCTCTCTGTTTTCAAAGTCTCAACTACAACTGGGTTCATACTTCACATGTAACAGGTACCGATTGACATGGAATATTCAACAGCTTGTTCCTGGAATATATAAAAGGTGTTCGTGCTACAAGAATAAATATAATTTTTAATCCATAGTTAGGTTATAATGAAATTTAAAAAACTCGACGAAAGTTCAGGTTACTGTGCAGATTAAATTTAGAAGTTGTTTTTCAATTTTATTTTTTATTTTTTAATTAGTTAGGTGGGTCTTGTTAATATGTAAATAGTTTAGTATGTTATTTTTAGAACAAATTAGTTGTTTAAAAATATATTAAAATATTTTTTTTCATTACAATTTACAACAATAATTTTAATCTTAGAGCTCGAAAGTCTGTTTGTTTACGTGGTTGCTTCTGCTTTTGAAGCAAACCACAACAAACAATTGTTAGGTAAAGTAAAACACGTAGTTTATAATTTATGGGGCCCAGTGCATTTCGCGTTTAAAATGCAGGTAAATTCAAAGCAGCTTCAAGCTGCTTTTCTTCTTCTGTGCAGAGTGAATTAAATTCACTCACACTGTTCACGTAAACAGTAATCTAGTGCTTAATATTATTCAATGACACTATATAAATTAGAAGGAGATCGTATAATGGTGTAGCATTTGCAGAATTTCATCGTAATCTTAATTTTATTCCTGATAATATTTTACCTGATTTTGTTGCACGCTAAAAAAAACATGAAATTGTAGTCCTTGTCAGATGAATTTTGTATGTAATGGAATTGTAGATAGTTTAATGGAACAATAATTTTTTTTTATATATAAAGTATTATTTATTTCATAATGTAATAGCAGTAGTTAAATTTATAATATTTAAATTTAAAACCATCAATATATATATTAGTTATTTTATAACCTCAATTTAAAAAGTATTCTAAACCAAACACATTAAACTACTTTTTGTTCAACCTCAATTTTAACCACAGTTTTAACAAAACATATATAAATATCAAACCAACCTCAACTAAAAGTGTTTTTATAAAACAATTTTTTTAAAATCACAACCACAAAAGCTACCACAATATCAAACACACTTGTTCCCAACATGCATGCTCACAGGAAGCCCTCGTTCCCAGCTGGGAAAATCCCTTGTTCACGCACCCTGCCTAGCCATGTTTATTTTTGTGTTTTAAAAATATTTAAAAAATATTTATATTTTTTTAATTTTTTAGTTTTTTCAAATTAATATTGGTGTTCTTATATTATTTTGATGCGTTGATATCAAAAATGATTTTAAAAAAATAAAAAAATATATATTATTTTGATGCATTTTCAAGTGAAAAACACTTTAAAAAACAACCGCAATCACACTTCGAAACATACCCTAAAAAAAACTACACCGGAAACCTAGACTTGTTTGGTATCAACCCAAACAAGTTTGATATTATGATAATAGTTGTTTTTTTAGAGTGGTTTTTTATTTAGAAATGATCAAAATAATATTTTATTTATTTTAAAATTTTATTTTTGATATTAGTACATTAAAAAATAAAAAAAAAATAATTTTTTTAAAAAAAACACTTTTAATAAAATACAAAAAGAGAGTGCCTTTCATCCACAGTTGCTCAACAATACAATAACCCATCGAATTCTTTTGCTTTGGCTACATGACGCGTTAACGTGATTGACTAATGCTGACTAATGTTTCAAAAGAAAAGAAGAAGAAGAAGAAGAAGAAGAAGAAGAAGATTCATTCGCCTCTATTTTAAATATTTTCTGGGGCCATTCTTTCTTCTGTGCTATTAGTTTTTTATTCGTTTCTGATCGCTTAAGGATTAATTAATAAATCCTCTTTTTCCTTACCATTTTGTTCTTCATTGCTATGGATTCTTCCAAGCAACACAGCATGCTGGTTATTAAATCACCAAGATGGTAATTTTTGCATATTATTTAACTAAGTTTTCTCATCGCAGGAAGTCATGATCCACCAGTATTCTTCCAAGCAACACAGCATGCTAGTTATTCGGGTCAGTTTACGTGTATTTCGACTAATTTCACGACCCCTAAAGTTAATGACCATATAAACCCTGATGTTTATGAGACTTGAACTAGTAATCTTTACAGAACAAATCTAAAACTTGACCAATTAAACTATACCATCCCTTTAGAGTTAAAAGATTTTCTATAGCTAAGTGGTGTTCATGCAAATTAAGATTCTGGGCTTCTCTTTCTCTCTCTCTTTATATATCGCAATATGTTGAAGTTTTTATAAAGCCAAAACAAGGCTTGGATTCCGTTGTATCTCTATTATATTTTTTTTAATATGTGCGCGTGTGTATTTCATAATCTTGAGCGCTAAAATTTATATGAAGCCAAAAAAAAAGAAGCTTACTTTTAATTATATTTCCATCATACCCATTCATAAATCAGTTTTTTTAATTGGTCCTCATGAAAAAATAATTAAAAAATATTTGTTTTTTTGTTGGTTTATGTTCAGTACCCAATATTACAACTCAATGAATCTTTTTAGAACACTAGTACAGTTTTACTGATAAAATATAACTAGATTATGAAAATATAACTAGATTGGTTTTAGAAAAATCATATCAAAATAATATAAAAATATATAAAGACATTAATTTAAAATAAAAATATATTTTTTTCATAAGCATTTTAAAAATATAAAAATACACAGGAGTCCCTGTTTGTTTTTGCATTTCAAAAATACTTTTGAAAAAATTTGAAAATTTTTATTTTTTTCTTTGCTTTAAATTATTTTTTTTATGCTTTTAGATTATTTTAATGCGTTGATGTTAAAAATAAATTTTTAAAAATAAAAAAAATATTATTTTGATATATTTTCAAATAAAATTTTTTTAAAAAAGTAACCGCAAGTATACTGGTAAACGCATATGATCCCTTCTGTTTTTTCCTTGAATACTCATATGATCCCGAGCGACAAGTGTACATAAACAAATGCAAACAAACATCAAGCAATGAGACAAAAAGTAAAGCACATGAATAGAAAAACCTTGTTGACTGGACTAGCTAAGGAAGTATTTGCAAGAAAGCATATCCCTTCTCCAAGCTAAAGAATATAATTTGTGGGAGAGATATTTTTCTCATTTTGTTTAATATTTTATTTAAAGTATATAAAACAAACATGAAAGAGTTAAAATAATATTTTTTTAATATTTAACTTTTTATTTAGCATGCTTGTTGGAGATGTAGCACAACCGTTGGAGATGCGCTGAGGTGGGAGTACATGTTTCTTTTTTATTTTCTTATTGGAGTGGGATAAATAAGTATTTTATTTTTTCTTAATAAGTTTGATATTTTTTTTTTCACATGGCTATATTTAATTGGTTTATTTTTTTGTGGCCCCTACTTTGTTGGTTTTGGCTTTTTTAAAAGATATGTACAAATAACATTTGTGGGACAGAGAAAAGATATTTTAGAATTTTGTTTAATATTTTTTTAAAATATATAAAATAAACATGAAAGAGTCAAAATAATATTTTTTAAATATTTAACTTTTTATTTAGCATACCGGTTGGAGATGCAGCACAACTATTAGAGATGCTATGAGGTGCGAGGACATGTTTCCTTTTTATTTCCTCATTAGAGTGGGATAAACAAGTATTTTATTTTATTTTAATAAGTTTGATATTTTTTTTACATGATTATATTTAATTAGTTTATTTTTTTGATGATTCTTTAATTTTAATTTTTTTAAGAGATATATAAAAATAACATTAATAGAAAAAAATAATTTAACGCACTTGCTTTAAAGTATGTAAGATACGTATGAAGGAGTTAAAATAATATTTTTTAATATTTAACTTTCCATTTAGCCATTTGATATGCTCTTAGGTGGGAGGACGTGCTTCTTTTTTTATTTCCTCATTGTCATGGATGGGTCCCTCCAGATCTGCTTTCAAAATCATAATAATATTTGAAATAATTGAATTTCGATTACCTCCATGGTGTTTCGAAACTTGTAAAACCTTGATTTTAAATTTTTTTTTAAAAAAATTTAATTTATTTTATACTTTGTTAATATCAAAAATAAATTTTAAAAAATATAAAAATATATTATTTTAAAAAAACTTTAAAAATCAATTTGATCACTATTCCATACACTCAAAAGGTACCGATTGGCATGGAATATATTAACAAGTTTAAATTCAGGAAAATATTTGTGTTACAAGAATAAATATAGTTTTTAACCCATAGTTAGATTAGACAAAATTTAAGAAACTCAATCAAAGTTTAGATTGCTGTGCAAATTAGGTCTTGTTTGTTTTTGCGTTTTAAAAGCGTTTTTGAAAAAATTTGAAATATTTTTTTTGCTTCATATTAATATTTTTTTGGTGTTTTTAGATCATTTTAATGCGCTGATGTCAAAAATAATTTTTAAAAAATAATAAAATATTATTTTAATACATTTCTGAGTGAAAAACATTTTGAAAAGCAACTACAACCACGCTCTAAACACGCTCTAAATCTAGAAGTTGTTGTTGAGTAATTTTTTTTATTTTTTAATTTAGTTTAGTGTAATTTAGTTTAGTTTTAATTAGTAAGGTCGGTTTAGTTAATATGTAAATAGTTTAGAATGTTATTTTTAGAACAAATTAGTTATTCAAGAATTTATTAAAATCTTTTCTTCTTTTTTCATTACAGTTTACAGCTATAATTTTAATTTTAGAGCTTGAATAACTCTAATTCTTTCATTCGCTTTCGCTAGACGACGCGCAAACATGATGAGGTCCGCTTTCTATAGCTTTTGTTGTGCGACGCGGTAACGTGTATATATAGATATATATATTCTAGGACCATTCTTTAATTAATTCCTCTCCTTCCCTCCCCAACTTTTCTAAACCATTCTTCTCTCTCGGACTTCTGTTCTTTGCTGATTCCTTAAGCAAACCAGTAACTACACGCTTGGAAAATCACCTTTTACAGGTAAACTATAAATCCTTCTTTTCTTTACCGTTTTGTTCTTATTGCTAATTGATTCTTCCAAGTAATACAGTATCACCAGGATGGCAATTTTTGCATATTATTTAATGAAGTATTTTCATTATAGGAAGTCATGATGCACCGGTATTTAAAGGATTTTCTATAGCTACGAGGTGTTGCATGGTCTAGGTTTTAACTCCAGCTATGATGGAGTTTGCTCAGAGTCACTCATTTGACCAAGCTAATTCACTTACCACTTAATTATCTTGTTAAAAACTCAATCAAGCTCTCAAAACACCCTAAAATAAAACTTAATCATCTTCAGCATGTCAGACCTAAGACCTAAGTGCTTGAGTCTGACATCTATATAAAAATGATGAAAACACCTTTACATGTAGCCTTGATTTTTTGAAACACAAGGGTAATTTTGTATTTAAACTCTTTCAATAAAATAAAAGGATGGTAAAACCCCTTAACACATGCATATTCCCAGGGTCATGAGTGTATCTTCATTATTTATTTTTTTATATATAAAAAAACTAAAGAATCCTCCCATCCAAAGCTTAAAATTTTATGCTAGGAAATTCAATACACACACACTAGCCCAAAAAACCTGAATGGACCATGTTGTTCTCAATCATTCTTTTAATGCCAAATGTATCCCATGAAAAAGACAATCTCACTCTTAATTGCATGCTTAACAAGTTTTTTTTGTAAGGACAATTACATCATTACACTGCTCCAATCCATAATAATATTTGTCTATGTGAACAATAAAAGGGTGAATAATAAATAATACACTGATCCATTTTAGTTTTTTTGTTATAATGAAAAAATAAAATCTAAATTAAATTAGGAAAGCAACTTTTATACAAATAAAAAACGGTGGTAATGGCAGTTCCTTCTTTCCTTTTTTTTTTAACATAGTTTTTTGTCTTCTTATTTTTGTGATTAATAGTTAATTTTTCCATAAAATTCACGGATTGTTTTAAAGTATTTGTTAAATTGTTGAGTGGATTTATTAAGAGTTAAAATAGAAATCGTGTAGCATAAATATTAATTGAAACACTTATATTCAAAAACTTTTTATATATAACCATATAATATAAAAATATCAATTAGACTATAGATTTTTGTATGAATATTGAGGTTTAATATAAATAGGATATTTTTAATTTATACATAAGAAATGTTAATTTAATACTTGAAAGTGATTGCTAAGAATAACAAATATAATTTTAGTATTTTGAGATGAATTGTTGCTTTAAGCTTTTAGGCACTAATTTAACTATAAAACGAACAATGCTTGTAAGCCATAATGTTTACGACGAAACATTAAGATTATTTTCTAATGAAAGATTTAACTCACCATTAAGATTATTTTCTAATGAAAGATTTAACTCACCATTAAGATTATTCTCAAATAAAAGATTTAACATCAAAGAGATTAATATAATAATTTTAGGTGATGTTTGATATTGTTAGTATAATATAAATCATACTGCTAATCCTAGAAACTCAAGAGAATCCGTCACCTACACTTCCGCAGTTTAAAACCTGATGTAACTCTGTTTTAGTGTAATTCTATTTAAAGATAAAGTCTAGCTTCATACAAAGTCCTACCCACACTGTACTTCTATAACCAGTGAATAACTGTATATATATGTGCATGGTACATGCACATAAACATCAATCAAACAAAAGAGTTGGTGATGCAGAAGCAGAAGCACTAGTCCACAAGAACAAAACATTGAGATGGAAAATATGGGAGGAGATATTGGAACGGTACAAACAGAAGTTCAGGGTTTGGAACACGGAGTAGGGGAAGAGAGGATTTCTTCACACGCAGAAGCAGCAAACGACATATTAAGCATGACTGGACCGAGAGGTGATGCACTCGAGAGCAAGCTGAGGATTAAACAAGCGGTTCAAGTGTTGCAACAAAGCAATGTAGCTGACAATTTGGTAGCAGATGTTGCAAAGATACAAATGGGAGTTCAGGGCATGGAGCAAGGTTTGGGGGGAGAGAGAATTTGTTCACATTTAAAAGTGGCAAATGGCATGGAAAACACTGGTGAAAGATGTATTCAGCATGTTGACGGAAGTGTCTCTCATTGGAGACACACGGTTGATGACCATGATACTAGAAGAGAAGCAACAGAAAGATTAGTGCAGACCAACGTAGGTGCAAGCCCTTCTGGAGGCAATGATATTGATAATGCCATTTCAACCAGTCCACACGAACAAAACAACGAAGCTGACAATTTGGCAGGAGATGCACAAGATATGAATGAGGTTGAGATCTATAATTTTTTAATGAAGGACAATACAGTGAACGGGGCTGGAGGAGTAGCACAGCCTGGTGCAGGAGCACTTGAAGAGAATACAAATGTGATACGTTCTTGGTTAATGGATGATGAAGTCTCAACCATTGGTATTTGGGGGATGGGAGGGGTCGGTAAAACGACAATGCTGGAGCGTATCTACAATGAGCTTCTAGAAAGACCAGACATTTCACATCATGTTTATTGGGTGACTGTGTCTCAAGATTTCAGTATTTATAAATTGCAGAATAAAATTGCTAGACTTCTGCATTTAGATCTTTCAAGCGAATATGATATCCAACCTAGAGCTGCGAAATTGTTAGAAGAACTAGTGAAGAAGCAAAAATGGATTCTTATTTTAGATGATCTGTGGGAGTCTTTTGATCTGCGCAAAGTGGGAATTCCTATCCCATTAAAAGGAAGCAAGGTGATTTTTACAACTCGACTAGAAATCATTTGTCAGCAGATGGGTATCAAACACAAAATAAAAGTGAAGCCACTTTCAGACACAGAAACTTGGACTTTGTTCATGGATAAACTTGGACATGACATTCCACTTTCTCTAGAAGTGGAATGCATCGCAAAAGATGTTGCAAAGGAATGTGCCGGTTTGCCAATTGCAATTACTACAATGGCAGGAAGCTTGACGGGAGTGGATGACCTAGATGAGTGGAGGAATACATTGAAGGAATTGAAAGAATCAAAATATAGTGACATGGATGAGGTATTCCGGATATTGAGGTTTAGTTATGATCGGTTATATGATTTAGCTCTGCAACAATGTTTGTTATACTGTGCATTATTTCCTGAAGGTCAAGTGATTGAAAGGGAAGAGTTGATAAGTAATTTGATCAATGTGGGAATAATTGAAAGAATGGAGAGCAGGCAAGAAGCACTTGACAAGGGTCACAAAATGCTTAATAGACTTGAAGGTGTCTGCTTATTGGATAGAATTGATGGTGGTAATGCTATCAAGATGCATGACTTGATTAGAGATATGGCCATCCAAATACGCAAAGAGAACCCATCAGTCATGGTAAATTTTACTTTCGATCCTTATTTTTCTTTTTTCTTTTTGTATATTTTAACCACTAATTTTTTTGCTACACGTATTTGTTTTGATTCTTTCAAATAAAAGTGCTCATTTGGTTGTAGAATTTGTAAGTAGGATTCTTGATTGATCAAGTAGACCTTAATTATATATGTTGCTTAATCAACGACAGAACCCAACTCATATTATATTTTTGTTCTTAATAAATGTTCATTTTGCTATCAACTTCAACTACTTATCATAAAAACAAGGAGAACAACTTCAAAATTTTTGTTTAAGATTGCTTGGCAGTCTCTTTTTTCTGAAGATTGCTTTAAAATCCACTTTTTATTCAATATTTAATTGTATCTACAGGACCAAAGAAGAAAGAGGATGAAAATGGTTCGATTAATGTAACAAATTATTGTTACTCTTAAAATCAATCTGTTCCATTTGCTTAATATAACAATAATTACATAATTTCTTATCATCTTGTTACTGCAGGCATAAATGTTGTAATTGCCATGCTATATTCCTGTTCAAGGGCTTCTCTAATTGTTGAAAATGTTTCTCAGTTTCAATCTTTCCTTTTCCAATTAATGTAACTTCCATTTATTTTTATCCAATATTTTGACCCTTTTTTCCCTATAGGACAAAATGAGTCGACCAAAGGATCCTTTTTGGAATCATGTTGAAGATATGAATGGTAGTAGCATGAAGTGTAAGTTTTGTGGGCATGAATTTGCCAAGAGCACTTCCGTTACGAGGATCAAATTGCATTTATCAGGAGAGAGAGGGCGTGGTGTTAAAATCTGTAAAGACGTTCCAGAAGAAGTTCAAGGAATAGCCTTTCTAGCTATACTTGATGGCACTCCAGGAAGAAAACGTAAAACTGTAGCAGGCTCAAGAAATAACGAGGTCACTATTGCAATTGATGTCAGTATGAGTGATAGAGAGAACGGGACTGGAGAGGTAGCGGAGAAGCTGCTGGATGCTGGAGAAAGTTCACGCCCTGGAGTAAGAACTATGAAAACAATGCTTTTAAGAATTGGTGAAGTTTCGTTAACTTCCTTGTTTATAACTCACTACTTTCTTATATAGGAAAAATCAGGATGGACTTTGCTGATGACGAACTTAACTCTAGAGTTTGCATCTGCAGTTTCTGACCAGCTGAGTTATGCATTAATTGGCATGGTGTTGGCATATGTAGCTCTGCTTCTTGCTACTGCTGAACTGATCCTTTACATGGCACGAAAGAAAATAATGAGCCTATTGCCCTGTTTCCATCGCCGATCGACCAGTCCTTCCGCACCTGCAGAGGCTGTTGAGTATTTTGGATTGTTTGGTGCTGCCTGGCAATGCATTTATTCGACAACGCAGTATACATATGCTCGTCAGCAGAAAGCTAATCCAATTAAGATGTGTCTTCTGCCTTTCATTTTCGTATTATGTGCGGTAATTTCCAAATTAATCAGAAGGTGGTTTCATTGACAAGAGTGCTTAGGAACGGTATATTTTCTTAACTAAAAGAATGGCAGTGTTTTGTTTTAAGGACTATATATTTTTTAGTGGAATGTGTCGAAGACTTTGACACAGGATATGATCTCGTCTTCTTATTGTTTTAAGGACTATATATCAATTCTGGTCTTTAATATTTTAATTACAATAAACACTTCCTCCAAATTCTGAGACTCAGACATCTCTAACTAACGATCACTTGTTATTGAGGATAGGTTCAACATTGGGGTTTGTACACACGTTAACTCCCTCAACAAATAGCAAAATTAAGTCCCTGTTTGATTTATGAAAAATGATTTTTAAAAAATTACATTCCAAACTTTCCATTATTTATTTGTTATTAGAAAAGTTGGCAAACGAAAAACACTTTTCAGTCAAAGAAAAATTTGGCTTAGTTTTCAAAAAAGTGTTTTCCTTTTATTTTGGACAGAAAACACTTCCAAGAAGTTATGAAAAATTTAAAAATGTCATGTTATTTATTGATTATATTAAATTTGGTCCTCAAACTTTTGATTGCTATATATTTTATTTTGAATTTTTTTTCAATTTTATCCCTTAAAATTTGATTTAATTTTATTTTTATATCAACTTTGATCCTCATTTTTATGATTGTTATTTGCTTTTCTCTTAACATTTTCTTGATTGAAATTTTTTATCTATCAGATTTGATTCTTATTCTTTTGGTTGTTATTTATTTTATTTAAAATAATTTATAAAATTTTCAAAACAAATTTTAATTTCATCATCTTTCAACTTTTTATCTATATTATTTTTATTTTTACTTATTTTATTTGAGATAATTTATGAAATTAATTTTTTTTTCAATTTTATTCTCATTCAACCTTTTAATTTCTAAGATTTGTTCCTCATTATTTTAATAAACTTGAAAAAATATATTAACAATTTATTTTCTAGCTTATTTTCCATGACATAGCCAAACACTATAAATTATTTTTCAACTTATTTTTTATGATATTATCAAAAATTGAAAAATAATTCACTTTCCAAAAGAAAACTACTTTCTAGAAAACAAACGAGGCCTAAAGGTTAAAAGCAACTTGCTTTGACTCTCGCCTACACCGCTAGTTGTATAGTTTTTTTTAAAAAAATAAAAAAATGGAATTTTTACATAAATGTTTTTAAGCATAAATCAAAAACTTTATATAAATATTTAATTAAATAAATGGATAATTAGATAATCATATGTATAAATAAATGAAAAAAATTATTAACAATAACTAAAAGTGAAACAGAAAAAATTGAGACATAAATATGGATCAAAGGGATTTGATCTTGTAACATGGAACATTTATTCAGTTTTATTTACTGAATTTATTTATTTATTTAATCAAACAATAATAAAAATAGACACACACTAAACTAATTGAATAAAATAAAAGAAAAAAAATATTATGCAATGATGCAAATATTATAAATATTATCTAAAAATAAATATTTTTATTTTATAGATGAATCAAGATAATTGAAAAAACAATACACATAAGTTTTTTTAGAAAAACCTTAATTCAAAAAAAGCCTTGCAAAACCCGTGACTTAAGACATGAGATCAGGATAACCCGATAGAAAAGAAATTGATGATAACCACAAAATCAATTTGTTTTGTTTAAGAAAAACATAATGTCGAACAATTAAATCAAAAAAGGAAATGAAAAAAAAAAGATGTTGACTTGCATTAACTTTTCAAACCCTAATAAATCAAACGTTGAAGGATGAAGTCAGGAAAAAAATCAATTAAACAAAATGATCTAAAACAAAAAAATCATAGTTAAAAGATTGAGAGTGAAAATCAAAATAAAAAATGAATTAAAGGGCAACCAATTTTTTTTTATTGAAGGGTTAAATTGAAAGAAAAAACAACTTTAACAAAAAGAAAGAAAATCAAGAGAATGAGGGCCAAATTGAAAAAAATAATACACCATAAACTTTGATTGAAGAATAAAAGAATGAGAGTGAAAATCAAAATAAAAAATGAATTAAAGGGCAACCAAATTTTTTTGATTGAAGGGTTAAATTGAAAGGAAAAACAACTTTAACAAAAAGAAAGAAAATCAAGATAATGAGAGCCAAATTGAAAAAAATAATACACCATAAACTTTGATTGAAAGATAAAAGAATGAGAGTGAAAATCAACATAAAAAATGAATTAAAGGGCAACCAAAGTTTTTTGATTAAAGGGTTAAATTGAAAGGAAAAACAACTTTAACAAAAAGAAAGAAAATCAAGAGAATGAGGGCCAAATTGAAAAAAATAATACACCATAAACTTTGATTGAAAGATAAAAGAATGAGAGTGAAAATCAAAATAAAAAATGAATTAAAGGGCAACCAAATTTTTTTGATTGAAGGGTTAAATTGAAAGGAAAAACAATTTTAACAAAAAGAAAGAAAATCAAGAGAATGATGGCCAAATTGAAAAAAATAATACACCATAAACTTTGATTGAAAGATAAAATTGAAAACCAATAAAAATTAAACAAAAAGGCCAAGGAAAAAAATAAGGACTGAATTGGAAGAAATAATATATGACAAATTCTAATTGAAGAACTAAATTGAAAACAAACAAAACTTTTATTAAAAGGCCATAAACAAAAATCATAGATCAAAAAAATAAAGATCAAAATTGAAATATATAAAAAGAGGATTAACATGTATTTTTTTGGATATGAGAGAAAAAATAAGGGGAAAATGAGATGACCACCGACGATAAACTACCAATCATCCACCATCACCTATTGCACAATGAGGAAGAGAACATAACAACACTTCCACCAACACAACGCAAGGGTAGGTTTGGCCACCAAGAGGTGCCTCATGGCCCATCCAAATGATGTGGATGTCCTCCACGCGTTGGCATGTAAAGAGCATGTGTCGATAGCTTTTTGGAATAAAACATTAAATATTCAATGTAAAAAAATTAAAATGTCCTCCATAAAAAAATTAATTATTCAATGTAAAAGATCAAAAATAAATTGACGATAATTACAAAACTAATCTTAAAAAAAAAACATAATGTCGAATACTTAAATCAAAAAAGGAAAATGAATAATAAAATTGAATAATATTTAATTTTAAATTTTGCACAACCAAATTTTAGATCAATAGATAACTAAATTGACCTATTAGACCAGATTTATAATATTAGAATAAATAGTTATAAATTCAGTTTAACCATTTTTAATCATGGTGGTCATTATTCTATCATATTCTTAGTTGAATAATATATATATGACTTCTTACTTGTTCTTAGTTTCCTACAAATTAATTTAGGTTTATTTTAAAAAAAAATTATTTTTCTTTGAAATGATTCATATTTTAGTATTAGGATCGATGACACTAGAAACCCAAACAAATCACCCAACAATTAATTGAAATCAATATAGTGGCAAATGCTTTAAATAATTATTAAATAAGTGATCTTTTCGCTATATTTGTCTAATGAGTTTTTTATTTTAATTTGATGGGCTTTCTAACATTATTCAATTTCATTTAATTTGATTGCACCGAGACTTTGAGTGAACCTTTATTGATCTCATCTTATTTTTAAAAAAATTATTTTTCATATTTTTTATAATACATATTATAGTTTTAAACACTGCGTTGATCCGTGACTCGGTTTAACAGTCGCTGGAGTGTGCAGCTGAACTGAAGGTCATTTCAGTAAGGGCTTCTGATGGGATCGAGTGCTTGCTTTCATTCCACAGATACTCTTCTTCTGATAAACTTGACATAAGATGATAATGGCAAATCATCTGTATTTTTTCAAATCATCAAGGGAATTCCAAAATGAAGTAACATATTCTAGATACTTGCATCTTTGATTTCCAATGATCCTGTCAAGTACTGTTTTAACACACTTCATTCTTGCCTTTTGCTCTGTTGCAGAGATTGTTCGCCAAAGAACCATAATCCTCAGTATTAGCATGGTCGATCTTCTATTTCTTGTAACTTAGATTTACCATAATTTTTTCTCGACATCTTCATTTCTTAGAGGTAATCCCCGATCAGTTTTTTTCTCCCATGATCCTTAGCTTTCTTCTTTTAATTCCATCTCTCAGCTTTTCTCGATTGATTACATGTTTATTTCAAAAGGTATTTAAGTACTTAACTCAAATTTTCTGTATTTGTAGGTCTATGCCCCCCCCCCCCCCCCCCTCTCTCTATATATATATAGTCAGATTTTTCATTTAGCTTTGAATTGTAATAATAATTTCGTCCTCAAATTCCATGAACTGAATTTGTTCATATGTTCAAGCTCCTGGTGAAAAAGGATCAATGAATTTGGTGTTCAGGAAATGGTTATCAGATTCCACTCTCTCCAACTGATAAAATATTTGGGGTTGAATATTAAAAGAAGGTGTTCATAGTTTTATACAGATCAGACGTGACTTTAATTCTGCAATTCTCATCCTTCTCTCTGCTTACATCCTTCTTCCTTGACTGATGGGCAGTAACTAGTTGACAGCACAGACTGATATGGACCCGTCCCAGTGGTGGAGAAGAATGAAGGCTAAGCTATGCAACTCTGACGATTTCGTAAGTATTTATAATTAATTCCTATAATTTGGTACTTAAAAAAAATTGGGCATTTTTTTTTATTTTAACGTTCCGATATTAATCATCGAATATATATTAACCCTTCATAAACATCTTTTCATACAACACCCTTCATAGCAATTCCCAATCCGATCCTGGATCGTAAATTCATTGCACTAATTATTCTTTCTATTGTATCTTATCAACCATCACACACAATTAATTACTCACATTTGCATGATTAATATTTATGGAAAAGAAGCACGGAAAGGTTTTTCTCAATGAATACATATACAAATTAAATTAAGTACATTGTCTTTATAAAACAGGTATAATATACATAACATGCATGGTAAATTCCATTTATTTTTACAAGATTCTACATGTAATGAATGTTTTGCTATAACTACCATTAATTAGCTTATATTACATAATTTTAGTAAAAGTAATGTCCTAGAAGATTATTAGGCGTCTTGGGTGCGAGAAGATCCTATTCAACATTAATTTATATGAGCATACAAAACATAAGAAATAAGATCTAAATATTTAAAGCCATGCATATAATTAACATATATCCTAATCCTCATATTCTATAGGAATTCATTAATTTTCCAAAACCAATTTCTGGTGATCATCGTGAATCATTTTAGACATTCTTAATTTTTGTAATTGGATGCTCATTTATATCAGTTAAACTCTTTGCCTGGAGTTGACTACTTGATTTAGACCCAGTTATTTCAACGTGGGTATTATTATTAGTCAAACTAATCTCATCAATTATTCCTGGTCATCCCAACACGAATGCAAAGTTACTCTTATGAATCATTCCTAGACATCCTAAATATAAAGCTACTTCTTATGAATCATTCCCAGTCATCTTAACACGAATGCAAAGTTACTCTTATGAATTATTCCTAGACATCCTAACACGAATGTAAAGCTACTTCTTATGAATCATTCCCGGTCATCTTAACACGAATATAATTAGTCGAGGCTAATCTCATCAATCATTCCCGGTCATCCCAACTTGGATGCCATTAACCAAAGCTAATCTTATCAATCATTCCCATGGAAATAATATTTATTTATTTTTATTTTTTTATTTTCCTACTTATAGGCAATATTTTCACGATAATATTTTTCCTGCCTGTAGGCAATGTTTTCAAAATAATAATATTCTCCTTCTCATCAGCAACACTCACAACGATAATATTTCCTTCCTGTTGATGACATTTACATAATAATAGTATTTCCTACTCATTGGCAGCATTCACATAATAATAATAGTATTTCTCCTTCTTGTTAGCAATATTCACATAACAATAACATTTCTTACTAATTGGCAATGTTCACACAATAATAATATTTCTCCTACTTGTTGGTAACTTTCACGCAACAATATTTATACTACCCATAGGCAATGTTCACATAGCAATAATTCTCATGATACACAGTAGTACAAAATATGCATAATGTCTATCACATACTAGCATTGCAAGAATTTAAATGATTTAAAGAAGCAAGGGGGCGACCCTTACCTTGAACTCTTGTTATACATGTTCTCGAGAAGTCATGTACTACTCTGAATGCTTCTCCTACATTCCAATTGAACATCCCGAATCAGTACTCAAGTCTTTCTGATCCATTCATCAAATTTATTAATTCACATACCCATTTACTTTCGTAACAAGTTCATGGATAAACTCTTTTTTATTTATCACTTCATTTCATTAAATTTACATTCATTTACATTAACATTTAACATCCATTTAACTTGATTCTTCATCAATGATTTTCAATGTCCAAAGGATATGACTTTTGGTTACCGATATTTTTCTAATGTCCCAAGACATTTAATCTATCACCAAACAATGTAATTTAACTTAAATTCCAGCAATGACTACACGTGCTAATTTTTGTTTTATTTTTCAAAGCATACTCAAAATGATTCCTTATATCATAATTCAATTTACAACATCCCTTACCATGATTTCTCATTCATTTCTTCATCAAGACACGTAATTTACCAAACATTTCAGCGCCTATTTAACTCACATGGCCAGCCATAATAGGGGTTAATTTTCCAAAGTTTGTTTCAATCTATCCCAACATACTTTCTCATATCATGTTTCCCATTCCAACACAACCAAAGTATTAATCCACAACTATTTTTTTTTAATAGAATTTAACTATACCATCACTTATCAACACATCAAACATGACCTAAATACAACACAAACAATTCTCAAACACTTCCATCATCATTAAACCCATTACAATTATCCTTAGTCCCAAAACATACTTTTTATGTTAAACATCATATTCTCATTCAATATTTCTCAAACCAAATTTAAAACATCATTCTGTAAATTTAGAATTCAATAAATCCAAATGGTGGAATTATACATCATCATCATTAGAATAACATATCCAAAGTTAACATACATCAAATGGTTAAATCTTCCTATATCAGAACAATACCAAACTGACTTGAAAATTGGAGACCTACTATTCAGGAAGTACAATTTCTGGTAGGAGTGGTTATTTCTGATCTTAACCATTTCGAATTTATATAACATCTGGATGAACAACATATCCACAATACAGAGCAATCCAACGGTAAAAAGATGATATAACAACCGACAAACGAGGTTGTCTTGAAGGGTGATTTTCCAGAAATGTTCCTCCAGTGACAGCCCTCAAACGAAGCCTGCTATTGACAATCCCTCTGGTCAGAATGTAGGTGACATTGAGCATAATAATATATCCAAAAAGAAACCTAATCCAACGGTGGAAAGCCAAGATATGGCTGCCGAAGTTCTTGGCTTGTTGTCATCCCAAAACCCATAGTTTCAAATCAACTTATTCCTTCTATTTTTCTGCAAATCAAGCCATTATCATGCAATTAATCTCGAAATTCACAAGAATAATTATTCCCCCAAAATATTTACATGAACCCTAGAATTTTAAACTTGGAGGTTTTCTTCTCCTCATACAAGAACAAGAGAGAAATATGAAATTACTTGAGGGTATTTTCCTTACCTTTGTTACTTTAACTTATTTCAATGAGTTCTTGCAAAAATCTACAAAACTCATGTCCTCCTCTTTCAAGTTCCAGCTTCTACTCTTTGTTTTTCCCAAGCTTTATAACTCTCTAAGTATAGCCACTTGATTTGTTTTCTTGGATATAATTCTTCCAAGAATACTCCCTTTTGATTTAGCTTGAAGAAATGGAGAAGAGATGAAGAAAATGGGAGAAAAATGGTCTCCCTCCTGTTTTCTACCTTTGCAGAGGACGTGGGTTGTCTTTAAAGGAGGAGAAGGGAATATTGTTTTATATAATTACCAAAATGCCCTTATTAATGCCCCTTGTGTCATGTTCTCATAAAGCCTTCCCAATTTACCCGATTTTGAGTACTTTCGTAAAACCTTCTCAAACTCTGATTGACATGAAATTTTAACCTAAGATAAAACAATAAGTCTAGAGATCTCTTATAAAATTTCAGCCCGATCCAATGGTCGGATTGAGATATATTATCAATAACATAAAACTAAACAATTAGTGTCTTTTACGCTAACATCTGAATTTCATGCATTACTTTATTTACTTAGATTCTCATAACATTTCCCCTTAATTTATACTCAATAAATTCAATATTACCACATCCATCATTGATTTATAAAAAATAATCTATTTATTTGTTGAGACTCTTCTTCGTTTTCGCTAACATTACAAATTTTAATCCAAAATTCGTAACCCTCATTTTGACTTCCACCATACCTTTAAATTTATATATGGAGATCATTCTCTCCCTTACACATTGTATTTGTTATTATTTCTATTATTTATTCATTTCTTTTTATATTGAGTCTTCATTACTCATCAAGGTTTTTTTTTTTTCTTTTTCTACGATCCTATGTTTATTCGGGGTTTACAAGCTATGTGGGAAGCTTTTCTCTCGGACTTTGTTTTAAATGACACCATCACGTACATTTTATATTTAAATTCATTTTTCCTTTATTTCTTAACATCATTAGTTAATGTCAAGTTACCATCATCTTATAAACAAAAAGGGTCGTAAATTAGTAGTCTCACTCTCAAATAAAAGTCTAATGCAACCTGTCGCTTTAAAAGGCTTATAATTACTTAAATATATCATAAACCAATCTTTATAAGGTAATAAAATTAAAATCCCTAAACAAAGAGAAAAAGAAAAGAAAATCCAAAACTAAACATAAAAATCCAGAAACATCAAGTAAAAATTTGAATTTGATTTAAACGATTGAATCCAAATTAAGTTATAGTTTTTTTATTATCAGTACAACCATATCTCTCCTTTTGAGCTTTATCATGTTCACTAATCCATAAAAATATATATTAGACCATTTATGTTATCTATTTATGGTATATCCCTGTCTGTCTTATTATGACAAATTATTGTTTAATTGCTCAGAACTTTCAATTTTTATTAGCCTTTCAGTATCATCTTCTACCTATCAATATAAAAAACTCTCTCGCTGTTATTTATATCATAATTCAGACAATATTTCATTTTTCCATCATCAACACCTTTTAACTCGTTTCCTGTGCTTAGTAATCATGTGTTTGTGTACTCAGGAGGGGATTCACCTGCAATATCCTTGATTTACTGGTAAATATATGTCCAGAACTAGAAGATTCTTGCTTTGGGGTCACATTTCCAGTGATTTTGCAGTAATCGCTTCCCTTACAACTAAGCCGTGCAGTGTAGCTTTCTTCAAATAAACAGGATCGAACCCTACAACTTCCCTTCAGCTAATTTCTGGTAAAGGAAGAGTTAATCATGTTTGATAATGCTGTGGATAAATACGGATAATAAAAGTTAATAATATTATCATGCTTGGGTAAAATATAATGACCAGATATGGAGAATTCGCAGGATTCTTGATGTTATATTTCTTTCTTGATTTTTTTGCTTCCTCCATTTGTAGGAAAATTTTAAAGCATGATGATGATGTAGAGCTCTAAAATTATCTAAAGCTGATGTAAACTGAAACTACATTAAAAAATAATGAGTAGAAGAACATAAAATTTTCAAAAGAAATATTCACGCAGAAACTCTAATTCTTAAAAGGTTTATAATTGTTTAAATAAGCTCAAAAACCCAACATAAACAATTAGAAAACCTGAAAATAAAGAAAAGGATAATAAACCTTCAATAAACTAGAAAACAATAATTAAGGAAAAATAATTTTTTTAAAACCTACTGCATCAGATGACTGCATAAATTTATTAATTATTAATTGATTAACTAATATACTAAAAAACTAATGCTGTTTTACTGTTCATCATCAACTGTTCATACACACATTTCATTGGTCATTTTCTGCACCCTATGAACAACACTCCCATTTTCCAAAATCTGTTTAGTAATTGAAAAACATACAGCTGCGCCACCTTCACACTGCACGCCAAATGGCCAAGGACATCCCTTCCATTCCATCTGATGCCCAAGAAAAATCCTCCAATCACAAGGGTACCTAATCTTTAACTCCTGTGAAATGAAATCGAGGAGTGGAGCGAAGAATGATAACCATCAACTAATAATTCAGATTAATTCTGACTAATCCATCTTCTTTGACGAATGATGAAGATTTACGTGAAGGAGAATTGTCGCCTTCTTCTTGTCTCCAGTCACTAAGCTATGTCATACTCCCCCTAAAGTTGTCAAACAGAAGGTGACATCGTGCAAACCTTGATCATGGCCATAAGGCAATCACATAATACAACAATCTTAAGAAGGCCTTAAAAATATATATGTCATTTATAATGGAGAGATAACTGAACCTCTTTTTGAAGGTTCTCTTGGTATCTTTTGTAGCATGTCCCCTAAGCTCTTCTATTTATTAAAGGGGGAAAGACTCATGTATCAGCCAAATATCTCTAATCTGCCAGGAAAAAATATCTTCGACTTACAATCCCATTAGTGTTGTTTAATAATAAGATGTAGAATATGTACTCGTTCCTTATGATTGATTTAATTATATATGCTTTGTTTTACAGCTCATTAGTGTTGTTTATTTTTTCACACACAATGGCATTTCTTCCATGTATAGAAATCAATTCCAAGCAAGCTCATGATCAAAGGAAACCATCTTTCTGCAATTTCTCTTTAGCAAAATTAATTTCAGTAGACATTGGTCATCTTATTTTAGTTTTATGAGAACCATATCTCATATAAAAACTGACATTGGTCATCATAGCATCTTTTTCTCTCCTTTGTGCATGTGCAAAAGCCAGACGGGCTGCCAAGTTATGGTGTGCCAGATGGGAAGCAATGCCAGAGCCCTCTCTTGCAAGGAAGGAGATAGTTTTATAGAAAAGAAAGAATGGGAAGGGCATTGCTTTTTCTTTCTACCCTTTTTCCTGCCCTAACCTAATGGATTGTTCCTCTCTCTTTTTTCCTGCTGATATAGGAAATGTGCGGAATTTCCCCAAGTAGCGTATGTTTATCCATGCTAGCAGCTGACCCGAGTAGTACTGTTATTTCTGGCCAAGTGATGTTCTTTGGAGTTTCTATCTTCATTAATTCATTAGACTCAAGGATTTTTTGTTTCTTTTGACTAAAAATAAGCTTGCTGTTTACCGCCAATTTCTATTGACTTCTCCAAAGAAAAAAACATTAAGTTGCTACCAAATCGCATGCAATGGCTTTAATAGCTAGTCTTCCACTAAGAGAGATCTCTCTTTGTATACCATTGATCCAAATTTCTCAAACCTTTCTCATGATCTGTGCTTCCTTTTCTGATTGAATTGAATCATCTCGTTTTGAGTTCAACTTCTTTCTTGCTTGCAAGGTAAATCCTACTCTCTTTTCTTGTTTTTCTACCACTAATATGGTTGTAGAATTAATAAGTAGGATTGTAGATTTATCAATCAGGTAGAACTTAATTATATATGCTGCTTAATCTATTTTAGAACTCAAAACCCATATTATAGCATTGTTCTTACATGTTCATATTGCAATCAACTTCAACTACTTATCTTAAAAACAGTTGTTCTCTAGGTTTCTTTGTCTGTTGAGCGCCTCTTGTCAGCTTGATAGATGACTAGTTTGACTACTCTTTCTCATATTCCAATCAGCTTTCCAGAGTTTCAACATTGGGGTGCGTCCACACGTTACCTCACTCAACAATTAGCTTCAGATTCTTTTGTTAAATTCTTTTGAATCCTGGTAAAGTAATTATACTTCATCTTTATTATGGAATTTGTTGTAATATAGGAAATGTTGTACTTTCCTTTTATAGATTTATCATGTGTTGTATCGTACACAATAACTAATATATGTTGCCCTAGTTGTATAAATAGAAGAGATGGTCGAATCAATGCTTTAACTTGGCATCAGAGCAGGAAATATCCTAACAGATTTACGCCTTCCTCCTTCTCCCCTTGCCCGGCGCCTCCTCCTCTTCTGCCGATTACGGCTGCAGTATTTTGGTTCTTCACTCTTGCGTTCTCTGCTCCCTCTTCTTCTCCTTGATACTATCTTCCTCCTGGAGCATACTCCAGCAGCATACTGCTCTAGTGAACAAACAACAGTCCCCTCTGCAAAAATAACTCTGCTGCAGATTCATTCCAGCAGCAACTCTCCGTTTCCTCCAGCTTCAACATTGGGGTGCGTCCACACGTTACCTCACTCAACAATTAGCTTCAGATTCTTTTGAATCCAGGTAAAGTATTTATACTTCATCTTCTTCATTTTGTTGCTGTCTTTGTTTTTGACATGTTACTATTGTTTGAATCTTTTTAAGTAAAACACAGGTTGTTGAAATCTTATTGAGAAACTTTGGAGTTAGGATCGTCATTAGTTTCCAAATATATAAATAAATTGATCTTTCTTAGTTTTTATAATCCATGCCTTCTAGAGTTCATACCAAATTCATTGTTAATATTATTTGTTTTGATTCATCCAAACAAAAGTGCCCATTTGGTTGTAGAATTGGTTCATTGATCATATTAGATCTTAAGTATATTATTAGCATTGTTCTTACATGTTCATATTGCTATCAACCTCAACCACTTATCTTCAAAACAAGCAGAATTTCTTCCAAATTTTTATTTTAGATTGCTGACAATTATTAAAATTATTCAATATTTGTTATAATTTTTTATCTTCTTAAAGTACATCTCTTTAGGAAAATATACAGTTAAGTGCCTGCCTATTTAATATGTAATGATTGATTTAATTATACAGATTCAGTTTATTTTTTTAACACATTTACGGCTAGGATGTTTGCTGGTTGTAGACAAACTGTAGGATTTCTTCTTGCTGCCTTTGCTTCTGGGCTTCTTTCTTTGAAGGGCACTGTGCACTCTTTTCCTTTGCTTACTTATTTAAAAAATAATGATTTCCTCTAATATTTCATTTTAAGATTGAGTTCTTAATTTCCAATTAATTCAACATCCATTTTTTATGCGTTACTTTTGACAATTTTTTATTTGATGTTTGAAGGGCCAAAGAAGAAAGCGGTGAAATGGCTAGACCGAATGATCCATTTTGGGATCATGTTGAGAAGCTGGATGATGGTCGTTTCAACTGTAAATTTTGTGGCTATAAATTTGCTGCTGCTACTTCCGTTACGATGATCAAATGGCATTTGTCAGGAGTCCAAGGGCGTGGTGTTACAATTTGTAGACAAGTGCAGAATCTGAAGAGAGGTAGCTCTCTTGAGAGGCCATCAATTAATCAAGCCGACGAGCCTCGAGGAGATTCATCCCCGCCAAAGGATCTATTGTGTCTTGGCCTTGGAAGTTATCATGATCAACTCTGTTCTCCATCTGCAAAAAACGATGTCATAATGGATGATGTGCAGAACATAGTTGGAGAGAAAACAGAACCAGTAGCTAGTATGTTGGAGCAAAGCTATGCAATGCTTAATAAATTGGCAGGTGATGATGGAAGGATACAAGTGGGAGTTCAGGCCATGGAACAAGGTGCAGAGGAAGAGTTAATTTGTTCGCATCCAGAAGCAGGAAGTGGCATGGAAAACACCTGTGAAGGATTTATTCAGCATGTTGACAGAAATGTCTCCCCAGGTAAATTATTTGTACCTCATCGTCTTTTTTTTTTTTTTTTTTATCTTACCATTTCGTTTTTCACATGGAACTATTGTTTGAATCTTTGGAGTTAGGATCATTAATAGTTTCAATCAATTGGTCTTTCTTGGTTTATATAATCCATGCTTTATGGTGTTCAAGCTAAATTGATCCGAAACCTATTTTCCTTCCCACGTCTCATCAGAACGAGCTAGATTAATGGAGAACAGTAGTGGAAGATTAGTGCAGTCCGGCACAAGTGCCAGCTCTACAAAGCTAGTGGGTCGAGCATTTGAACAGAATATGAAGGTGATACGGTCTTGGTTAATGGATGATGAAATCTCAACCATTGGCATTTACGGAATGGGGGGAGTTGGTAAAACAACATTGCTGCAACATATCCGCAAGGAGTTTCTAGAAAAACAAGATATTTCTCATAGTGTTTACTGGGTGAATGTGCCTCAAGGTTTCAAGACTGAAGAATTGCAAGATCTTATTGCTAAATATCTTCATTTAGATCTTTCAAGCAAAGATGATGATCTGTCTAGAGCTGTCAAACTGGCTAAAGAACTAGTGAAGAAACAAAAATGGATTCTCATTTTAGATGATTTGTGGAACTCTTTTGAGCCACAAGAAGTGGGGATTCCTATCCCATTGAAAGGATCCAAGCTCATTATGACAACTCGATCAGAAATGGTTTGTCGTCGGATGAATAGCCAAAACAATATAAGAGTGGATGCTCTTTCTGATGAAGAATCCTGGACCTTGTTCATGAAGAGGCTTGGACAACACAGACCACTTTCTCCAGAAGTGGAACAAATTGCTGCAGATGTTGCAATGGAATGTGCTGGTTTGCCTTTGGGAATTGTTACATTAGCCGAAAGTTTGAAGGGAGTGGATGACCTATATGAGTGGAGGATTACATTGAAGAGATTGAAAGAATCAAATTTTTGGGACATGGAAGATAAGATATTCCAGATATTAAGATTGAGTTATGATTGTTTAGATGATTTAGCACAACAATATTTCATATATTGTGCATTATTTGATGATCATCATCATGAGATTAAAAGGAAGGAGTTGATAGAGTCGTTCATCGAGGAGGGGATCATTAAAGAAATGAGCAGGCAAGCAGCACTTGACAAGGGCCACTCAATTCTTGATAGACTAGAAGATGTCTGCTTATTGGAAAGAATTGATGGTGGTAGTGCTGTCAAGATGCATGACTTGCTTAGGGACATGGCCATCCAAATACTGGATAAGTGCTCTCTAATCATGGTAAACTTTACTTTCTATCATCCTCCTTTTTTTTTTCTATAGTTTAACCACTAATTTTGTTTCATCAAAGTGCTCTTTGGATATATTAAAATCAATGATCAAGTTGTAGAATTTGTAGGCAGGATTCTATATTGATCAGGGAGAACTTATTTATTTATGTTGCTTAATGAATAACATAACTCAATTTATATTATAGTTTCACTCATGTCCCTGTTATCTTCAACTACTTATCTTTAGAACAAGGAGAATTTCTTAAAAAACTTTATTTTAGATTACTTGGCAAGCTATTTTTTAAAAAATTACTTCAAAATCAATTTTTAATTCAATGTTTATTTGTATTTGCAGGGCTAAAGAAGAAAAGAAGAGGATGAAATCAGGATAGACTTTGCTGATGACAAACTTAATTCTACTGATGGGTTTCGGCCAAGACAAAAAGAAAAGAAAAGGGTGAGAGTAATTGATGAAATTGTTATGTAAATTGCATGGAATTATGTTATTATGAGTATGCAAGATATGGGTGATGCATGAGTTCGGATAATTGAAAAGGAAAAAAACAATTCATACGGAATTCAGCCACACTAAAATCTTATTGATTTGAATTGCTTGGAATGGTTGTTGAAAATTAAAATTGTTGTAATATTTTTAATTTTTTATTATATTAATGATTATATTATAGTTTGGGTGTAACTTTTATTATATACAAGATTTTTATTATATCGAGTAGTGATAAAAGTAAAGAAGTACAAAGGTATTGGTTCATCTTGTCAAGAATTTAACCACAGCAAGAAGCATACTTCAGCGAGAAAAAAGGATCCCAATAGGCTATTGCAGAGCTGAATGCAATTTTCAAGAAATCTGAGACAGATGCTCCCAACAAGATCATTGGGGGCGGGTTTGCAAATTAGACTAACAATGTCGATTCCAGAAAATAGACCTTAAGATGCAGAATCACATATGAGATTTGATGGTCATTGAAAAGAAAAAAAAAAGCTGAAGGCTATGGAACACATTGACATTCCTTAAAGAACATGGTGGTTCTTTAATGATTTTATAATTAGAAAAAAATGCAGGGGTTTTGAACAGTCAGATACAAATCTGACATTTGTGTTCCTTTTTGCTAGATTTCCATTAGTCTAATGGTTCTCTGGCCTTATTTTTAAATCCACTCGATTATTATATATATATATATATATATATAAAACTAGTTTATAATGTGATAGCCTAATGACCATGATGGATGATATTACGTTTTGCACGAAGATCAGCTTCTTTTTAGGAGCTTTATAATGTCAAATAAAAACACTTTGGAAAAGATCAATTTGAAGCGGTTGTTTTGGTTTATTTTTTAAATAAAACCAGTTTGATTATTTTTTTTTATAAAAACCCAACCGAACAAAAAATAATAACACCTAATAAAAAAATAATTAAAATAAATAAAAGTACCAATTAAAGTATACATATGCTGATGTAATTGATTTTACCTTGAATGTTGTATGTTGCAGAGATTCTTGATTATCAAAAGCTTTTGACAAAATCCACTAAAAGGAGTCCTTAAAACAAAAAATGTACTGCCACCATTGTCAAGCACTCTACTTTTTGATTAATTTTGAAATCACCACACATATATAATAAGAAAATGACACATCTTGATTGGATTATCTTTCTTCTCACGAGCATATCCATGCAGAACTCAGTTGATAAAAAAATATAGATGCAATCTCTAGAATTAAGTTTGTTATCAGCAAAGTCTATACTGATTTCATCCTCTTCTTCTTCTTTAGCCCTGCAGATACAAATAAGCATTGAATTAAAAATTGATTTTGAAGTAATTTTAAGAAAAATAGCCTGCCAAGTAATCTAAATTAAAGATTTTAAAGAAATTCTCCTAGTTTTAAAGATAAGTAGTTGAAGATAACAGTGAAGTGAACAAAACTTCGTCATTGATTTTAATATAACCAAAGAGCACTTTGATTTAGAAGAATCAAAACAAATACATTAAGAAACAAAATTAGTGGTTAAACTATATAAAGAAAAAAAAAGGGGAGAATGATAGAAAGTAAAATTTACCATGACTAGAGAGTACTCATCCAGTATTTGGATGGCCATGTCCCTAAGCAAGTCATGCATCTTGACAGCAATACCACCATCAATTCTTTCCAATAAGCTAACATTTTCTAGTCTATCAAGAATTGAGTGGCCCTTGTCAAGTGCTGCTTGCCTGCTCATTTCTTTAATTATCCCCTCCTCGATGAAATAATCTATCAACACCCCCCTTTCAATCTTATGATGTTCATCAAATAATGCACAATATACAAAACATTGTTGTGCTGAATCATCTAAACAATCATAACTCAATCTTAATATCTGGAATATCTGATCTTCCATGTCCCAAAAATTTGATTCTTTTAATCTCTTCAATGTAGTCCTCCACTCATGTAGGTCATTCACTCCCTTCAAACTTTCTGCTAATGTAACAATTCCCAAAGGCAAACCAGCACATTCCCTTGCAACATCTACAACAATTCGTTCCACTTCTGGAGAAAGTGGTATGTCTTGTCCAAGCCTCTCCGTGAACAAGGTCCAGGATTCTTCATCAGAAAGAGCATCCACTCTTATATTGTTTTGGCTATTCATCTGACGACAAACAATTTCTGATCGAGTTGTCATAATGAGCTTGGATCCTTCCAATGGGATAGGAATCCCTATTTCTTGTGGCTCAAAAAAGTTCCACAAATCATCTAAAATGAGAATCCATTTTTGTTTCTTCGCTAGTTCTTTAGCCAGTTTGACAGCTCTAGACAGATCATTATCTTTGCTTGAAAGATCTAAATGAAGATATTTAGCAATAAGATCTTGCAATTCTTCAATCTTGAAACCTTGAGGCACATTCACCCAGTAAACACTACGAGAAATATCTTGTCTTTCTAGAAGCTCATTGCGGATATGTTGCAGCAATGTTGTTTTACCAACTCCCCCCATTCCGTAAATGCCAATGGTTGAGATTTCATCATCCATTAACCAAGACCGTATCACCTTCATATTCTGTTCAAATGCTCGACCCACTAGCTTTGTAGAGCTGGCACTTGTGCCGGACTGCACTAATCTTCCACTACTGTTCTCCATTAATGTAGCTCGTTCTGATGAGACGTGGGAAGGAAAATAGGTTTAGGATCAATTTAGCTTGAACACCATAAAGCATGGATTATATAAACCAAGAAAGACCAATTGATTGAAACTATTAATGATCCTAACTCCAAAGATTCAAACAATAGTTCCATGTGAAAAACGAAATGGTAAGATAAAAAAAAAAAAAAAGACGATGAGGTACAAATAATTTACCTGGGGAGACATTTCTGTCAACATGCTGAATAAATCCTTCACAGGTGTTTTCCATGCCACTTCCTGCTTCTGGATGCGAACAAATTAACTCTTCCTCTGCACCTTGTTCCATGGCCTGAACTCCCACTTGTATCCTTCCATCATCACCTGCCAATTTATTAAATATTGCATAGCTTTGCTCCAACATAGTAGCTACTGGTTCTGTTTTCTCTCTAACTATGTTCTGCACATCATCCATAATAGAAGAAAATAGTAGATGTGTGTGGAGACTTTCTCTGTTTTGCTATTTTTTATTTATGAAGAACGTGAGCATACAATGCTTGATAGAACTTACAGCAATAAATCACTCGATAGTTTTACAATGATGGTGGCAGGGTATTTAAAGAGTACTGAAGAGGACATTTACAAGGATTCTAAAAGCTAATGACTAGGGATTATCTTCTATACAGTTTGATAGCAGTTATCTTGTTCTGCATGGACAAGGGTATGGAGTGGCATCCGGATTTATCATCATAGAATCCTTTTAGTTTCAGGAGAATCACAGCAGTTTCTTTATCTTGTTAGACTACCATTCTGACTTGAATTTGTTGTCATTGAAGCATCTTTATCCCTAACTTTTCTCCAGCAAAGGTGCCACTTTTGTAGGCATCAACTGGCAGCATCGTAGGAGAGTTCTGCCTTATTACTCCAGTAGCTTTTTCAACCTTATCTCTCCATTGAATTCTCACAATGCTTGCTGTCAGATTGTGTTGTGCTAACAATAATGACATCGTTTTTTGCAGATGGAGAACAGAGTTGATCATGATAACTTCCAAGGCCACGACACAATAGATCCTTTGGCGGGGATGAATCTCCTCGAGGCTCGTCGGCTTGATTAATTGATGGCCTCTCAAGAGAGCTACCTCTCTTCAGATTCTGCACTTGTCTACAAATTGTAACACCACGCCCTTGGACTCCTGACAAATGCCATTTGATCATCGTAACGGAAGTAGCAGCAGCAAATTTATGGCCATGATCAAGATTTGCACGATGTCACCTTCAAAAAGGGCTTTCTATCCTTCAATAGAGTTGTAGAACTATGTCTTACCCTTCTAAATAAGCTAAGCCACACTTAAAACCATAGTATATAACTTTACTTACGAATAAAATGATAAACAGTGTTCTCGAATGAAAACTGATCTAAAACATGTAATGAGGTAGTTAAAAAAATAATCGGAAAATAAAATTAAAACATGGTGATGAATTCATATGAATGAGATTTCAATAGTATGACAACATACATTATGATAAAATTATTAGAGGGTACTGATTGTATCTTTTGATTCTCAAACATAAGAGATGTCTAGAGCAGGGTCGTCAGTAGTTGAAGGGAATTGGTCAGTTGAGGAATAGGTAAGTGCATCGCACGTTGTCTTTTCAATTTATGTAAACTTTTGATAAATTTTAGAATTTATTGTTTTATTACTTTGATAAATATTAGAATGAATATGAGAAAGTTTTTCAATTACTAAACAGATTTTGGAAAATGGGAGTGTAGTTCATAGGGTGCAGAAAATGACCAATGAAATGTGTGTATGAACAGTTGATGATGAACAGTAAAACAGCATTAGTTTTTTAGTATATTAGTTAATCAATTAATAATTAATAAATTTATGCAGTCATCTGATGCAGTAGGTTTTAAAAAAATTATTTTTCCTTAATTATTGTTTTCTAGTTTATTGAAGGTTTATTATCCTTTTCTTTATTTTCAGGTTTTCTAATTGTTTATGTTGGGTTTTTGAGCTTATTTAAACAATTATAAACCTTTTAAGAATTAGAGTTTCTGCGTGAATATTTCTTTTGAAAATTTTATGTTCTTCTACTCATTATTTTTTAATGTAGTTTCAGTTTACATCAGCTTTAGATAATTTTAGAGCTCTACATCATCATCATGCTTTAAAATTTTCCTACAAATGGAGGAAGCAAAAAAATCAAGAAAGAAATATAACATCAAGAATCCTGCGAATTCTCCATATCTGGTCATTATATTTTACCCAAGCATGATAATATTATTAACTTTTATTATCCGTATTTATCCACAGCATTATCAAACATGATTAACTCTTCCTTTACCAGAAATTAGCTGAAGGGAAGTTGTAGGGTTCGATCCTGTTTATTTGAAGAAAGCTACACTGCACGTCTTAGTTCCAAGGGAAGCGATTACTGCAAAATCACTGGAAATGTGACCCCAAAGCAAGAATCTTCTAGTTCTGGACATATATTTACCAGTAAATCAAGGATATTGCAGGTGAATCCCCTCCTGAGTACACAAACACATGATTACTAAGCACAGGAAACGAGTTAAAAGGTGTTGATGATGGAAAAATGAAATATTGTCTGAATTATGATATAAATAACAGCGAGAGAGTTTTGTATATTGATAGGCAGAAGATGATACTGAAAGGCTAATAAAAATTGAAAGTTCTGAGCAATTAAACAGTAATTTGTCATAATAAGACAGACAGGGATATACCATAAATAGATAACATAAACGGTCTAATATATATTTTTATGGATTAGTGAATATGATAAAGCTCAAAAAGAGAGATATGGTTGTGCTGGATAACATAGTGACAATAAAAAACTATAATTTTGGATTTGATTTTTAAATCAAACTCAAATTTTTTTATAACATTTACAAAACTAATTTTTATTGGATTTCTTTGAATCAATTTTGTTATTTTTACTTGATTTTTCTGGATTTTTATGTTTAGTTTTGGATTTTCTTTTCCTTTTCTCTTTGTTTAGGGATTTTAATTTTATTACCTTATGAAGATTGGTTTATGATATATTCAAGTAATTATAAGCATTTTAATTTACGACCCTTTTTGTTTATAAGATGATGATAATTTGACATTAACTAATGATGTTAAAAAATAAAGGAAAAATAAAATTAAATATAAAATGTACGTGATGGTGTCATTTGAAACAAAGTCTGAGAGAAAAGCTTCCCACATAGCTTGGCCTTCATTCTTCTCCACCATTGAGATGGGTCCATATCAGTCTGTGCTGTCAACTAGTTACTGCCCATCAGTCAAGGAAGAAGGATGTAAGCAGAGAGAAGGATGATAATTGCAGAATTAAAGTCAAGTCTGATCTGTATAAAACTATGAACACCTTCTTTCAATACTCAACCCCAAATATTTTATCAGTTGGAGAGAGTGGAATCTGATAACCATTTCCTGAACACCAAATTCATTGATCCTTTTTCACCAGGAGCTTGAACATATGAACAAATTCAGTTCATGGAATTCGAGGACGAAATTATTATTACAATTCAAAGCTAAATGAAAAATCTGACTATATAGAGAGGGGGGGGGGGGACATAGACCTACAAATAAAGAAAATTTGAGTTAACTACTTAAATACCTTTCAGCACAATGATTAAGATCTCTCTTGGCAACAAAATAGCATGTAAGCAAGATGAAGGATCATATAACTCGAGCTCATAATCGAAAGTTGAAGTCATATTTGAAATAAGCATGTAATCAATCGAGAAAAGCTGAGAGGTGGAAAGAAGAAAGCTAAGGATCGTGGGAGAAAAAGCTGGTTGAGGATTACCTCTAAGAAATGAAGATGTCGAGAAAGATTACGGTAAATCTAAGTTACAAGAAATAGAAGATCGACCATGCTAATACTGAGGATTATGGTTCTTTGGCGAACAATCTCTGCAACAGAGCAAAAGGCAAGAATGAAGTATGTTAAAACAGTACTTAACAGGATCATTGGAAATCAAAGATGCAAGTATCTATAATATGTTACTTCATTTTGGAATTCCCTTGATGATTTGTAAAAATACAGATGATTTGTCATTATCATCTTATGTCAAGTTTATCAGAAGAAGAATATCTGTGGAATGAAAGCAAGCACTCGATCCCATCAGAAGCCCTTATTGAAATGACCTTCAGTTCAGCTGCACACTCCAGCGACTGTTAAACTCAGTTTCAGTTAGACTTTAATTCTTTTTAAAAATTAAAATAATATTATTTTAATAAAATAAATCTAATAAATTGAGCATCTAATTTTGTCTGAGCAAGGCCGGTTGTTCAGGTCATCATATTATTTTTATCTTGTACTGGTTTACATCCTGGATTATCCGATTTCTAGATCAACACAGGGTTGATTTATTTAATAATTATTTACAGCATTTGCCACTATATTGATTTCAATTAATTATTGGGTGATTTGTTTGGGTTTCTGGTGTCAACGATCCTAATACTAAAATATTTCAAAGTTGGAATCCTATTTTACATTAAATTTCAAAATCAGCACATATGAATCATTTCAAAGAAAAATATAATTTTTTTGAAATAAACCTAAATTTGTAGGAAACTAAGAACAAGTAAGAGGTCATACATTATTCAACTAAGAATATGATAGAATAATGACCCACCATGATTAAAAATGGTTAAACTGAATTTATAACTATTTATTCTAATATTATAAATCTGGTCTAATAGGCCAATTTAGCCATCTTTTGATCTAAAATTTGGTTGTGCGAAATTTAAAATTAAATATTATTTAATTTTATTGTTCATTTTCTTTTTTTGTTTAATTGTTCAACATTATTTTTTTTAAAGATTGGTTTTGTGATTATCATCAATTTATTTTTGATCTTTTACATTGAATAATTGATTTTTTATTCGAAAAAACTACTGCCACGTGCTCTTTACATGCCAACGCATGGAGGGCATCCACATCATTTGGATGGCGCATGAGGCACCTCATGGTGGCCAAACTTGCCCTTGCATCGTGTTGTTGGAAGCGTTGTTACGTTCCCTTCCTCATGGTGTAACAGGTGATGGTGGATAATCGATTTGTAATTTATTGACGGTGGTCGTCTCTTTTTCCTCTTATTTTTTCTCTCTTACCCAAAATAAGGATCAATTAGTTTAATGTGTGTCTATTTTTATTATCGTTTGATTTTATAAATAAATATTTTTAATAAATAAATTTAGTAAATACAACCGAGTAAATGTTTCATGTTATAAGATCAAATCCCTTTATCCATATTTATGTCTCAATTTTTTTAATTTTGCTTTTATTTATTGTTAATAATTTTATTTATTTATTTATACATATGATTATCTAATTATCAATTTATTTAATTAAATATTTATATAAACCTTTTGATTTATGACTTTTTTTTTTTGAAAAAAAACTATACAACGTGTAGACGTGAGTCAAAGCAAGTTGCTTTTCACCTTTAATTTTGCTATTTTGAAAAAAACTATACAACCAACCCCAATTTTGAAGCTCTGAAAAAGGCTCATCGAAAAAGGAAGCACAAGAATATTAAGAGTGAAAATTCTAAATACTCACCTATCAAGCTAACCTACCCTGAGTTTTCAGGATTGCCTTCTGAACAGGGATTCTAAAAACGAGGAAAAGGAAGCTATGATTTCAATTAAGTGTTTAATGTTGAAAACTTAGCAATATAATCTTTATTTAATTGTTAGATTTAATTAATTTTGTGTCAAAAAGATTAAAATTTTTGGGTTATTGTATGTGTTTTTGCACATGCTTTACTTTTTATGGACAAAACCTATCCTCAATAACAAGTGATCGCTGGTCAGAGACGTCTGAATCTCAGAATTTGGAGGAAGTGATAGCCTAATAGCCATGATCAATAAGCACAAGTTTTGAGCAGCAAATATTAGCTTCTCTTTGGGAATTAATAGCGTTACATAAACAAAAGCAAAGTAGCATTTAATTACAATATCAGAATAGAAAAAACATAAAAACAAAAAACAAAAAACAAAAACATAAAATAAATATATATTTTACTATAGGTTTTTAATAAATTTCTATATTTTTAAAATAAAAAATACAAGGAAATATATCCCATTTATCTTCCTTATCTCTTTCTACTGCAAAACAATAACCAAACATTAGCCAAGAAATTCCCTTTTTTCTTCCATGATGAAGAGATAAGAAATAGGCTTTATTCAAATTAAAGATCGATGGTCATTGGCTCTCGTGATGTAGGAACTGCAAGAAATTGTAATTAAGATGTTAAAGACCAGAATTGATATAGAGCTGCAAGAAATTTAAAACAATAAGAAGACGAGATCATATCCTGTGTCAAAGTCTTCGACACATTCCACTAAAAAATATATAGTCCTTAAAACAAAACACTGCCATTCCTTTAGTTAAGAAAATATACCGTTCCTAAGCACTCTTGTCAATGAAACTAATTTTTAATTAATTTGGAAAATACCACACATAATAAAAAAATAAAAGGCAGAAGACACATCTTAATTGGATTATCTTTCTTCTGTCGAGCATATACATACTCCACAGTCGAATAAAAGCATTGCCAGACAGCACCAACCAATCCAAAATACTCAGTAATAGTGCCAACAGGCTCTCAAGGTGCGGAAGTACTGGTCGATGGGCGATGGAAACAGGGCAACAGGTCCATTATTTCCTTTCGTGCCATGTAAATGAGTTCAGCAGTAGCAAGAAGCAAAGCTACAAATGCCAACACCATGCCAATTGGTGCATAACCCAGCTGGTCAAAAACTGCAGATGCAAACTCTAGAATTAAGTTTGTCATCAGCAAAGTCCATCCTGATATTATTTTTATCCAATTTCTTCTTTGGACCTGTACATACAAATAAATATTAAATGAAAAATGAACTTTGAAGTAATCTTCAGAAAAGAGACTCCCTAGCAATCTAAAATAAAAATTGTCCACTTGTCGTGTTTTTATATGTTTTTATATAAAAATTTCGTATTGACATCAATTGCAATAGTGACCTCGTTATTTCTTGAGCCTGCTACAGTTTTACGTTTTCTTCCTGGACGGCCATCAATTGCTGGAAGGGCTGCGTCTTGGACATCTTGAGGCACTTGTCCACAAATTTTAACACCACGGCCTGTCACTCCTGCTAAATGCAATTTGATCCTCGAAATGGAAGTACCGTTGCCAAATAAATGCCTACAAAACTTACACCTCATGCGACCATCATCCATCTTTTCAACATATTCCCCAAAAGATCTGTCAACATGATGCGAAACTGGATCATTCTGTCGAAGCATTTTGATCAGTGGCTCTGTAGAAAAGAAAAAAAAGATTTGTCAACATGATGCCAAAATGGATCGATCGGGGTCAAAATATTGAATGAAAATTAATGGAAGTTACAGTAATTGTAAAAGGGAAGGTTGAAACTGAAATAAAAAATTAAAAACAGTAAAGAAATGAAAAAGAAAAAACAATGAATTCAAGGATTATAGAAACTGAGAAAGACAAATTTTGTTTAGTTTTGGAACTATAGAAAATGATCCTAACTCCAAAGCTTCTCAATAAAATTTCTACAACTTGTTTTTCACTTAAAAGATCCAAACAATAATAACATGTGAAGAACAAAAAATTAAATAATATACCTGGATTCATGATGTTCTTCAAGTGCTGGCTTGCTGGGGCAGTATTCAGAAGAAGATGAACAAGAAGCACAGATCAGAGAAGAATATAGGTTAAGCTAGTTCATTCTGATGAGACGTGGAAAGGAAAATAATTGTATTGTTTGACAAGAAAGAAGTTGCTAGGAAGGAAGGAACAACTTTACGGATAGTTCATAGTTCCTTTTAATTTTATTTTATATAATTAAAAACTTCAACAAAAGAAGGAGAAGCCAATTATTGAACTTCAGTGAGTTAACGTGTGGACCCACCCAGTGTTCAATCTTTAAAACATTGTTAATCAAGTTGACCGAGTCGATTGAATCATATTACCAGAAAGGTTTAGGAAATCAGGAAATCAAATTAAGTTATACTGAGAGAGATCAAGTGGAAGAGAATGTTAAGAGTAGCTCTAGCTATTAGAGTCATTGCGATTCGCGAGCAACTTTACCAATGTAAAATCGTGTTTTTCCTTTGGAGAAGTCAAAGGAAGCTACAACTTTAGCAAAGGGAAGCTGCAGGCTGTGTTCCAACTTGTTTTTTATAGTCTGTCACTAACAGCTGACCTGGCCCAGACTAGGAAGGTGCTCTTGTATTGCATTGCTAGTTTTTTGTTATTACTATAAATATATATAATAAAATATTTTTAATTTTTATAAAGAATAATTATCGTCACGTTTTTTGTTATTTAAATCCTTAATAATTTAGTTCTTTCATCAATTCTATATGTTTTCTTTATTTATTTTTTGAGAAATTAGAAAAAGAAAAAAAATAGAAGGAAGTGAGATTTTGAGAAAAAATAATAATATTAAATTGAAGATGGTCACCATTGGTCATTGGCCAATCATTGCTTTTATAATCTCTTAAATGATAAGGACTAATTAGTTATTGATTATACTATAAGGATTAATTATGTAATGTGTACAAACTATAAGGACTATAATTGCTTTAAACCTCAAGCTTTGGGTGCTTTGTTTATGTTGTCTCAAATTCGTTACTGCGATCAATACTTGTCAGCATGATGCCAAAATGGTCAAAATATTGAATGAAAATTAATGGAAGTTGCATTAATTGTAAAAGGGAAGGTTGAAACTGAAATAAAAAAAAATTAAAAACAGTAAAGAAATGAAAAAGAAAAAACAATGAATTTCAGGATTATAGAAACTGAGAAAGACAAATTTAATTAGTTTTGGGAACTATAGAATTAGCTCCTGCACCAGGCTGCACTACTCCTCCAGTCCCATTCTCTGTATCATCCTCCATTAACATTGCTTGAACTTGAACTTGCTATGCCTTTATGTCTTTTGTTGCGACCTATATAAAAAATCAAAAATAAAAACTGACTGCGTGACCTTCTGCGGTTGTGGTTTCTGACAGCGAGACCACCGGAATACATCAATAATAACATTATCACAGTCGTGCTTCTCACCGTTTGAGGAATGTGGGTGGTGACTCTGGAACTTATCTGTCTCTTCATGCACCTGAGTGAGAAGCCTGTGTCACTTTCCCATTTTCTCTCCTGTAAAACAGAGCTCGTATCTTCACATAAGAAATCAAAAATTCAGAATCAGAACATCACTAAGAATTCACCAGATGAACTTCATGATTTCAATACCTCAGACTTGAACAAAAAAAAAGCCCGTTTACTAAATATTTTACATATATAAAAAAATATAATTTTGTTTTCTATGCATGAGCAAACAAGAAAACAAATAATGCCTGAAATTACAGAAGTCATCATCAAGAAATTCTGTGGCAACTTATAGCAGGTTATAGAAATAAATGAAAATCATACAATACAGAAGCTAAAGCAATTTTACTATTAAGACAAAAAAGCAAGTTATAGAAAGAAATGAAAACCATACAATACTGAAGCTAAAGCAATTTTACTATAAGACAATAAAATGTGCCTCCAAAACCTACGTGCAGTATCAAGTTAGAAAGCACAAAAGAGAAAAAAAAGAGGGATACCTGCATGAATGTGTTTCTAAATACAGAACTTCCCCCTTCTTCAAACGTTCTGAAGTATAGAGAGGCTTTTTCAGACCCTTGTCAGCAACAATACTAATGCTGTATTTTATCCTGATATATGCAGGCATCAAAATTGAAACATTAATCATTTTACTAACATATAAGTCAAGAAATATGAGAGTTAATGGACAACAGCAGCGACAAGAAAATTGGAAAAGTGCAAACACCTTGCAAGGCAATGAAAATTATGTTGGGTTGGTTGCCATTAATGTGCAACAACCATTGACAATTGCAGCAGCTGCAGCTGGAGTTGCACCAACCATGTGCACCCATCCAAGATGTCAAAGGTTGGCAGCCACCATTGTTGAAGAAGAGCTGGAGTTGGCAGCCACCTTTGTTGAAGAAGTGTTGGAGCTGGTGGCACTATTCTTGCCTATAAATAGGCAGCAAGAGAGTAGAGCAAACTGAGAAGAGAGTGTGTGAGAATGTGAAGAGAATAGAGTGAAAGTAGAGAGCTGCAATGGCAGCAGCCTTGCTGCCATTGCAGCAGCTGCAAGTGCAGCAATGAGAGCTGGGAGTAGAGTTTGAGTGAAGTGATCCTCCTCCTCCATGTATATCCTTTCTCTAATCTCTAATAAAATGGACTCTCTCCCGTGGATGTAGGCGGTTTTGCCGAACCACGTAAAATATTGTAGCAGTGTGCTTCTAGCCTCCTATGAGCAACTATCAGTACACCCCCGGTCCGCGCATGGGGGAGCCGGAATCCCCAACAATTGGTATCAGAGCTGATGGTTTAAAGGGGTGTTTGATTTTGCTCAAAAATGAAAGTTGTCAAACTTGTGTTTTGACCATACCACTGTGTAGAGGAGGAAGAGACGGAGCCACTGGTGAAAACGGCGTCAAAATCGGACGTCGGACATGGCCGCACTCTCCATCACTCTCCGGCAAGGCGTCTACCCACGCGCGCAGACGCGCCCACGCGTCTTCTTCGCCCGGATGAGTTGACCCGACCCGAATACCAGTTGACCCGACCCATGTGACTGACCCGGATATGAATGACATCAGCATGACATAAAAGTGACGTCAGCATGAATAGTAGACATGCCAGGGATGACATTAGCATGATGTAATTGTGACATCATCATGTACAGTAGCATGGCCATGATGACATCAGCATGATGTAATGGAGATGTCAGCATGCACAGTCAGCATGGCATGTCAGCGTCCAGTCAGCAGACACGTCATCACAGTGGGACCCACCGGCCACGTCACTAGCCGCGAGCCAAGCGGGGCCGAGCCGAGTTGAGCCGAGCCGTTTTGTAGCCGAGCCGAGGGTTAGGATTCTGTGAAGCGGAGTCTACGTGCAACCGGATCTGAGATTGAATCTGAGCCGTTGATCAGGCCAGAATTGTTTTGATCAAATCTTATCCGTCTGAAATGCGATTTGGACGATTTCAGACTTGTTTCCAGCTAATTTGATCGTTCCGGATGCAATGATACGGTCCGATCTTTGAGATTTGAGACAAATAATGGCGGTGGTGAATTAACAAAAGAGATTGCCCGATCAGGAGGCATCTAAAGGTCATCATGGTGGTCAATGGAGATGAAGAAGAAGAAGGTGCACATGTTTACCCAATTATATGTGCAACTACTAAATGGGGAGAAATTTTAATTGCCTTGAAGGGAAGGCAAAATTGGGACACTCTGGACACTCGATCAAGTGGATAATTTGAGGTGAAGAGTGAAAACTGATGAAGACCAATCTTGACGAATCTAAGCACTGGTAGTCTCGCCAGATGTTGAGAAATCATGTATTAAACCAGTATATTCCAGATCACTTGTAAAGGAAAGCCGGGACAAAGCTAGCAAATGGTTGTATATACGGAAAGACAGTACGATGGATAGATATGGCCTAAGAAGTTCTGTCTAGGAGATTGGGTTTTAAGCGGGACCAGTGTGACCCCTCCAATCTTTCCTGGGAACTTGCTTAGTGGAAGGATTATCCATACGGTACTATTTTCGTATATATAGCAGTTTGTAATGAAACAGTTGAAGGCTAGCAGGATGACGGCACAAGGGAACAGTTGGGTTCCGTATGATCAAGGATCTGATGAAGTGGTGATTTCTTCAAAGAAGTTAGATTCGGTGACTGTGATTTCTCGAAGGGAGAATTGATGAAGACCCTGATAATGGAAGAGAAATACAGCAAGGGGATAAAGATTGGCACCCTATTTTTGACTTGGACAGGTGTTGTGACAGGATGAGCTGCTGTCAAACATAAGCAAGGAATAGGGAGAAATCTAGAGAGCAAAAATTGCACGAGGGCACACGGAGATTGTGCAGAGGTACCTGTAAGATCCAACGAGGTACTGTAATGAGACAACAGGTGCAAGGAGAAGAAGTGTTCCCAGATGAAGCTCAGAGCAGAGACTGTTAAAGTTTGTACAACAGGAAGTCTCTTGTGCTCTTAATGAAGACAATAGGCGAAGACCTTTCCAATGCATGCAAGGATGGAAAGAGAGCTGTTGCAGAGGCACCTAATTGAGGGGGTGCAAATGCCTGTGATACAAGGCAACCGCCTATGATGAAAGGCGAAGACACCAAAGAGAGTTGGTGTAGGTGGAGCTGTCACGCAGAAAGGCACAGAAGCTCCAAACATAGAAATCGAGGTGGAGGATTGCGAGGAGTATACCACAACTTTCTCTTTCTATGTAGTCAGTGGCAGTAATCTCTCCCATAGTGCACATGGTGGTAGAGACTTTTGGAGCCACTTTGAAGCATCTCAGCTGAAGGAGGATGCGGCCACCTATGAAAGGTGAAGACACCTTAGATGGAAGGTGTGTGAGGGCCATGATAGGAGCCCGGATCAGACCGCCCCATGACAACGGGCGAAGACACCTTAGAGAAGGTGTGAGGGCCGTGGTAGAAGCCCCAGTTCAGACCGCCGCATGGCGACGAGCGGAGACACCTAAGGAGAAGATGTGTGGGCCACGATATGAGCCCAGTTCAGAACAACCCCAAAGCCAATGTGATGGCTAGATATGAGTGGACATGTGTATAGCCAATGAAGTGGCTATGATGAGTATGGAGACAGATGCAGGATTGACTTTCATGGATATTGCCCCCATGCTAAAGATCAATGAGCTAGAAGACATTTGCCTTGGATAATAAGTGTGTGACTTGTGGAGCATTAAGACGCGGCTGCTATGAAGGAGCAGAGGGCATGCGCAGGTTCCCGAAACAAGTTGACTCTTGTCAAGGTGGTGAGCTCAGTGAAGGCATTGTAATACTCAGTATCAAGACATATATGGATCAACCTTTAATGGGTTGCCCCCATAGGTGAAGGTGGAGAGCTACCTGGACTCTTGAGACTAAGAGCGAGAGACTCACGGAGAAGTAAGGCGTGGTTCCTAGGGTGGAACAGAGGGCAGGCGCAACTCCTGTATGAGTAGACTCTTGGAAGAGTGGTGAGCTCGTGATCATATTGAGATACTCAGATAATGACTGTCGCACTTGGAAATAGAAATTTTCGTTTGAGGGGGTGTTGTAAGCCTTGATGTGAGGCTTGATGATTCATTCCGGACCGAGCATGGTTGATACGCTCGAAGGGGAATGTTGTGTCCCAGAGACAAGCGTTAACACTCTTCAGATGAGATGTGGCAGACCATCTGGTTGTAGTGATCCTTTTGTGTGAGAAAAGGTGTGCTTTGGTGACTCTGGTGATTGAAAGGTTTGGCGAGTACCTATAAACTTGGTCACAGACGCTCTCGGAATGGTAAGCTTGGAAGAGCTGCAGGATGCAAGCCTGTGCTGAAGAAGCAAGAGGACAGTTGCCCCACATGAATGGCAAAGGGGGTGATTGTTGGGTTGGTTGCCATTAATGTGCAACAACCATTGACAATTGCAGCAGCTGCAGCTGGAGTTGCACCAACCATGTGCACCCATCCAAGATGTCAAAGGTTGGCAGCCACCATTGTTGAAGAAGAGCTGGAGTTGGCAGCCACCTTTGTTGAAGAAGTGTTGGAGCTGGTGGCACCATTCTTGCCTATAAATAGGCAGCAAGAGAGTAGAGCAAACTGAGAAGAGAGTGTGTGAGAATGTGAAGAGAATAGAGTGAAAGTAGAGAGCTGCAATGGCAGCAGCCTTGCTGCCATTGCAGCAGCTGCAAGTGCAGCAATGAGAGCTGGGAGTAGAGTTTGAGTGAAGTGATCCTCCTCCTCCATGTATATCCTTTCTCTAATCTCTAATAAAATGGACTCTCTCCCGTGGATGTAGGCGGTTTTGCCGAACCACGTAAAATATTGTAGCAGTGTGCTTCTAGCCTTCTATGAGCAACTATCAGTACACCCCCGGTCCGCGCATGGGGGAGCCGGAATCCCCAACAAATTAGTGCCCTCATAGATAAACAAAAAAGATAAACACTTAATGAACTATGTCATGGGAACATTCTAAACTCCAGTAAACTGTGTCATGGAAACATTCCAAACTTCAGATAAGCATGTCTATTGGTTGGAAACTGTGGAGAGTTTATCGAATGAACTGTTAGAACAACTATAATAGATCTGGGGTCGTGTAGTAAACTAATGTTACTACAGAAGTAGAAATAGAGGATATCTGTTAAGTGTTGCTAAGCAAAAAAACATAAAAAGCCTTTACAAACTTGGTAGCTATTAGTTTTGATAGACCAGAAAAATCCCATATAGAAAATAAGAATAATTCCCTAAAAGTCTATCAACTTCGAACCAATAAGATGAAACGATTACTGAAAGCACAGCAAAGATAACTGAATTTGTTAGGTGGAAATGTAATAAAATCTTTATGAGATCTAAGTTGAGATCTGAAAAATTGCAGCAATCATAGTTATCAAAAAGATCTAGAATCTACCAGGGCTCGTTGCAAAGGTTGCACTGTATTGTAACTACGCGTACAAATCTCTGTTGCCACAAAGCATTCTGAAAGAGAGAAGTCTCTGTTGCCACAAAGCATTCTGAAAGAGAGAAGTCATCATAACGTAAGTAGATCCAAATAACAGAAAAAAGTGCTTAGACAGACATAGTTTAGCCCTTTTTATTAGTAGCCAAAAACATACAATTATCAATGAAATAAGTGAAATAAGTGAAATCATAAATCATAAAAGACAAAGGACAAGAAGCATGTCTGTGATGCATATAGCAGTTGTTGTTGGTGGGAGAAACCACTGGTGGTGGCTTTGAAACACTCGGAGGGGATAAAACACACTGTTTTATTTCAAGAACAAAAGCTTACAAACACAAAAAGCTTAACAATACACGCCCTCTCTCTTTCTCTCTAGTGTTTCTCTCTATTCTCTCCACACAGAATAGCATAAGCTCAGCTTGCTATTTATACACGAATTCAAAACAAGAAAATTCAACCTTCAAGTGTGAAGGCGGCTGGCGGTTGTGGCGGCAAACAGCTGGTGGCTGGCGGCTGGCGGCTGGTGGCTGCCTTCCTTGACCTTCTAGATGGATTGAGTTTAATACAACAAATCTCCCCTTTAAACTCAATCGAGGGATGTCATGTCAAGCATGAACTTCATTCTGATAAATGTTTCCCTCTTCAATGGCTTTGTATTTTTGCACTTCTTCTTTTGCATTCTTCTTTGTCTTATAGACCCATTTGACACCTATTGCTTTCTTGCTTTCTGGTGGATAAGTCAGCTTCCAGGTATCATTCTTCTCAATGGCATGCATTTCTTTATCCATTGCTTCTATCTTCTCTTCTGTGATAGCTTTGTTGAAGCTAAGTGGGTCATTATCTGCAAAGAAACAAAATAGAGTTGTATCTTCGATGACTTGTGTGGCATCGTACAACTCGTCAAGATTTCTCATCCTTCTTGGTCCTTCTGACGAGGATGTTGCTGCTGGTGTTGATGATGATGCTCCTGGTGTGTTCCTCCTGTTGAATACAGGGAATCTGTGTACCGGACTTTGTGGTTCAGCTGCTGGTATAATCACCGGACTTTGTGGTTCAGCTGCTGGCACAATCGGTTCTTCGACAAGTACTGTTGGTACTTCTTCACCTTCAAGGATCAAATCAATGTTGATCCATCTGACTGCTTCTTTATTATCAGTCCATTCCCAAGATTTATCTTCTTCAAAGATAACATCTCTACTCATAATCACCTTCTTCGTGATGGGATTATACAGCTTGTATCCCATCCTTCTTTCACCATATCCCACAAAGATGTATCTCTCGCTTTTATCATCGAGTTTTCTCCTTCTTGCATCTGGGATCTTTGCATATGCCACACAACCAAATACTCGTAGATGAGTAACACTTGGTTTGTGACCACTCCATGCTTCTTCTGGAATGACTCCTTGCAAACTTCTGGTTGGGCAGCGATTCAGTAGATACACTGCACATGATACAGCTTCAGCCCAGTATTGCTTGGGCAACTTCTTTGCTTTGAGCAGACTTCTTGCCATGTCAAGAATCGTGCGATTCTTCCTTTCAGCTACACCATTCAGCTGTGGTGTATAAGCTGGTGTTGTCTGATGTCTGATGCCTTGTTGTGTACAATAGGCTTCAAAGTCATTTGCTGTATATTCTCCACCTTGATCAGATCTCACTGTTCTGATCATGTAGCCACTTTGCTTCTCCATAATTGCTTTAAAATCTTTAAAACAATTGAATACTTCTGACTTCCTCTTCAGAAAGTATATCCACGTCTTTCTACTAAAATCATCAATAAAAGAGAGAAAGTACCTATTTTGTCCAGTCGACATAGGCGTTATTGGGCCACACACATCTGTGTGTACTAACTCCAGTGGCCTCTTTGCTTTCCAGTTGACTTCTTTGGCAAAACTGGATCTGTGATGTTTGCTGAGGACACAATTTTCACAGACTTCATCTGGATGATCAATGTGAGGCAAACCTTTGACCATCTTCTTGCTTGCTAGCATCTTCAAACTCGTGAAATTCAGATGTCCAAGCCTCAGGTGCCAAAGCCATTCTTCACTGATGGTGATGGCACTCAAACACCTTGTTGCATCATACTGGATGTTCAAAGGAAACATCCTATTCTTGGACATTTTCACATAGGCCATTAATCTCCAATTGTTGTCTCTAATTGTCAGATGACAATTCTTCGAGTAAAAAGTATATCCTCTCTCCAAAAGTTGACCTAAGCTGATCAGGTTCTGCTTTATGGCTGGGACATAATAGACATTGGCGATGTAGCTGGAATCGTCGTTCTTCAACTTGATTGGGATGCTGCCTTTACCTTTGAATGGAATCTTTGTGGTATCTCCAAAAGTAACTAGACCTTGCTTGGTCTCATCTAGATCACTAAATAACTCTCGGTAGCCGCACATGTGATTGCTGGCTCCAGTATCTAGATACCATATATTTTCCTGTTTCTCGCCAAGTTCTTGTTGGACAAGAAATGCAGCTTCTCTGTCATCCTTCTCTGCATAGTTGGCTTGCTCACGTATCTCCAACGGAGCTTTCCTTCTGCATTCAGTGCTATAGTGCCCAAATTGATTGCAACTATAACATTGGATATTCCTCTTGTCACGGTTATTGTAATCGCCTCCTCTTCCTCTAGGAGTGAATGCTTGTTGTCCTCGACCTCCTCTGGTGGTGTTTCTACCACCTCTTCCTCTAAAGCTTGTATTCCAAGAACCTCTTCCTTGGAATTGCTGAAATCCTCCTCTGGATTGTTGACTTCTTGCTTGAGTGGTATATCCACTTGTTGAAGTCTCCCCTTGCTCATATCTGTCTTTGAGAGACAGCTTTGCTTGTAAGGCATGCTCGATGGCCTTATCTCCATTTCGCTTTACAATCTTCTGCTCATGAGCTTGCAAAGAACTCATAAGTTCATCCACTGTCAACTTGTCCACTTCTTTGGACTCTTCAATAGCGACAACAACAAAATCAAATTTTGGATCTAGGGATCTCAAAATTTTCTCAGTAATTCGAGAATCTATGATGGCTTCTCCATTTCTCCTCATCTGATTGACTATCACCATAATCCTTGTGTGATAATCAGAAATAGATTCTGAGGACTTCATTTGCAATAACTCAAATTCACCTCGCAAAGATTGAAGACGAATCTTCTTGATTCTGTCAGCACCTTTGTATTTTTGTTGGAGAGCCTCCCATATATCATGTGATGTTTCAGCGGAAGCTATGATCTCGAATGTATCTTCATCAAGACCTTGGTAGATGATGGTCTTTGCTTTGTTGTCCTTCTTTCTGTTGACTTTCAAGGCTTGCTTCTGTGCCTCTTGTAAAGCATCTTCTTCTTCTTTGGACTCTGGTTCATCATAACCATATTGTACAATCTCCAAACACTCTTGTGAACCAAGGAATGCCTTCAATCTGATGCACCAACTATCATAGTTGTCTTTGGTCAGCTTCGGGATGAGTGTTTGTGTACTTTCTGTAGTCATTTTGCTCTTGGAATGACTATATCTCCTTCTGGGAGTTGCATTTGGCACAACGGACACTGTAGATCGATCCGGAATGGTTGAAATAGTCGGGAACCGGTCTGACTTTGTAGAACTCAGGTCAGAAAATGGGTGAACCGGTCAAAAACCAATTCTGGGGTTGAACCGGGAATATTCTGTGGAATATTCTATCGGCTCGGCTTCGGCTAATAGCGGCTCGGCTTAGCGGCTAGGCTTGAAAAGGGAATATTCTCTGGAATATTCTGCGGCTCGGCTGGACGCTTGGATTGCGGCTCGGCTCGGCGCGGCTTAACGGCTCAAATATGGCGCGCGTGGACGTCACTCGTCTTCTTCCTCTGGCGCGCGTGGCTCACCCCGGTGTCCGATTGAGCTGATTTTTGCGGCAGTGAGTTCGTATGGATGAGCTCTACACGGTGGAATGATCAAAACTTGTTTATGACAACTTTGAAAATTCGGATATCTCCCAAAAACACTTCTGTTTTCTGACTAACGGGGCTCTGATACCAATTGTTGGTGGGAGAAACCACTGGTGGTGGCTTTGAAACACTCGGAGGGGATAAAACACACTGTTTTATTTCAAGAACAAAAGCTTACAAACACAAAAAGCTTAACAATACACGCCCTCTCTCTTTCTCTCTAGTGTTTCTCTCTATTCTCTCCACACAGAATAGCATAAGCTCAGCTTGCTATTTATACACAAATTCAAAACAAGAAAATTCAACCTTCAAGTGTGAAGGCGGCTGGCGGCTGTGGCGGCAAACAGCTAGTGGCTGGCGGCTGGCGGCTGGGCGGTTGGTGGCTGGGCGGTGACAGCTGGTGGCTGCCTTCCTTGACCTTCTAGATGGATTGAGTTTAATACAACAGTTGTAACTTGGCACTTGTGGGAACAGGTAGCACGAAACATACATTTAATTTGTGAGAACCAAACACAGTGAGTTTAAATAAGCAATGCAAATAATGGTGACCACCACCCAAAATATGAGGAGATAATGTGATTATGATTGGCCATACTCAGAATAATGTGATTATGATTGGCCATACTTAGAAATCTAATGGGTCATGTTTGTGCTTCCATTCCATATTTACTTAGGAATTTTGAAGTATTATGATTTCTTAGCAGCAAATCTGGTATATAGACCTGGATGAGAAATAACAATCCAAGGGATGAGACTTTTACAGAAGTACTACTACTGTGCACTTGATTGTCTGAAAGAGAGATCATCCTCTACAGGCAAGCAGGTCAATACTTGGCGCTGTGAGGATCATCTTTGCAATCCAGTTCGTTGTCGAGTTGAGTTATTTTACTTATTCAGCGTAGTTACAAAACTTTCAATTCCTTATTAAGGTGCATGGTTCGTATTAAGGATGATGCAGAAGTCAGCATCCTCGCAATTCAGGTTCACTCACTGTATAACAGTTAATTTCTGAGTTCCAGTAGTTTGATTCATCCATTCCAGTTCATACAAAACCTTTATTTCATCATAAAGGTGGCTCATATTAATTTGTATATAATAATATCTGAAAGTGGGAATCTGAAAAATAATTGAACAAAACATCCCTTTCAATTTTAAAAATAGACTATCCTTTTCTAAATCTTCAGTTGTTTTGATATGAATAATTAGTTAAACCTACTAGTCCTGATAATTAGCTAAATTATGTTGGCCCCTGTTGATTTAGACCCATCCTTCAAACAAGATGTATTACACATCAAGCAAGAAAAATCAAATAAGATTTATGCAGGGAAATCTTATCGGACCTCCTGTTACAATAATTAACAGTAAGAAGATTTACTTTTCTCATCTTACTTACAATTTCCTTTGTGCTAAATACATTTGAAAGCAAGTTGTGTTAATGCTAGATGAATGGAAATCCCAGAACTCTACCTCAGATGACCATTCTACTAATTGAGTAGAACATTTGCTCAATCAAAAACTGAAAACAGGATATAGTTACAACACACTGAGAAGTGAAGAGTAAGAGCATAAACTCAAAGGGTAATGGAAGAAAATGGCTATGTCATACCGAAGCTGCAGCACAGGTTATCATTTTGTCTCTTCAACAGCCACGGGAGCAAGAGCAGGTTCCACTGCTGATGTATGTGTAAGACAGGGCTCAAGATCAATGGTTCCAGCTCCTTTCTGAAATAAAAAAGAAATCAGAAATGACCATGATTGAAGGCATTTCTTGACTAGGATTTTGTAGGAAAAAGCAACAAAAAGAAAAGGCAGCAATAAATATTAGTGAAAAAGGTAGTAGCAATGTCGCTGTGACACCCTCGGACATTTCTGAAGGTTCTCAATAAATTTCAGAAAAATAGAGACTAAAAATACAATTGAGAAATTTTTCCCACCACCTTCATGATGCAGCAACGCTCAGCACGGTAACCACAACCAATTCAGATCCCAAGGCACGTGAACGAACATTATTTCTCAGCATAGAGGTGTAGCCTAAGGCACATGTCAAAGTTGTTGGTGGGAGAAACCACTGGTGGTGGCTTTGAAACACTCGGAGGGGATAAAACACAAAGTTGTATTTCAAGAACAGAAGCTTACAGAAGCAAAAATAAACACAAAAGCTTAATACACGCCCTCTCTCTTTCTCTCTAGTGTTTCTCTCTACTCTCTCCACACATAATAGCATAAGCTCAGCTTGCTATTTATACACGAATTCAAAACAAGATAATTCAACCTTCAAGTATGAAGGCGGCTGGCGGCCAATGGTGTGAAGGCGGCTGGCGGCTGGTCGGTCACAGCTGGTGGCTGGCTGGCCGGTGGTTGCCTTCCTTGACCTTCTAGATTGATTGAGTTTAATACAACAAATCTCCCCTTTGAACTCAATCGAGGGATGTCATGCCAAGCATGAACTTCATTCTAATAAATGTTTCCCTCTTCAATGGCTTTGTATTTTTGCACTTTTTCTTTTGCATTCTTCTTTGTCTTATAGACCCATTTGACACCTATTGCTTTCTTGCTTTCTGGTGGATAAGTCAGCTTCCAGGTATCATTCTTCTCAATGGCATGCATTTCTTCATCCATTGCTTCTATCTTCTCTTCTGTGATAGCTTTGTTGAAGCTAAGTGGGTCATTATCTGCAAAGAAACAAAACAAATCTGTATCTTCCATTACTTGAGTGGCATCGTACAGCTCTTCAAGATTTCTCATCCTTCTTGGTTCTTCTGACGAGGATGTTGCTGCTGGTGTTGATGATGATGCTCCTGGTGTGTTCCTCCTGTTGAATACAGGGAATCTGTGTACCGGACTTTGTGGTTCAGCTGTTGGTATAATCACCGGACTTTGTGGTTCAGCTGCTGGTACAATTGGTTCTTCGACAAGTACTGTTGGTACTTCTTCACCTTCAAGGATCAAATCAATGTTGATCCATCTGACTGCTTCTTTATTATCAGTCCATTCCCAAGATTTATCTTCTTCAAAGATAACATCTCTACTCATAATCACCTTCTTCGTGATGGGATTATACAGCTTGTATCCCATCCTTCTTTCACCATATCCCACAAAGATGCATCTCTCGCTTTTATCATCGAGTTTTCTCCTTCTTGCATCTGGGATCTTTGCATATGCCACACAACCAAAGACTCGTAGATGAGTAACACTTGGTTTGTGACCACTCCATGCTTCTTCTGGAGTGACTCCTTGCAAACTTCTGGTTGGGCAGCGATTCAGTAGATACACTGCACATGATACAGCTTCAGCCCAGTATTGCTTGGGCAACTTCTTTGCTTTGAGCAGACTTCTTGCCATGTCAAGAATCGTGCGATTCTTCCTTTCAGCTACACCATTCAGCTGTGGTGTATAAGCTGGTGTTGTCTGATGTCTGATGTCTTGTTGTGTACAATAGGCTTCAAAGTCATTTGCTGTATATTCTCCACCTTGATCAGATCTCACTGTTCTGATCATGTAGCCACTTTGCTTCTCCACAATTGCTTTAAAATCTTTAAAACAATTGAATACTTCTGACTTCCTCTTCAGAAAGTATATCCACGTCTTTCTACTAAAATCATCAATAAAAGTGAGGAAGTACCTATTATGTCCAGTCGACATAGGCGTAATTGGGCCACACACATCTGTGTGTACTAACTCCAGTGGCCTCTTTGCTTTCCAGTTGACTTCTTTGGCAAAACTGGATCTGTGATGTTTGCTGAGGACACAACTTTCACAGACTTCATCTGGATGATCAATGTGAGGCAAACCTTTGACCATCTTCTTGCTTGCTAGCATCTTCAAGCTCGTGAAATTCAGATGTCCAAGCCTCAGGTGCCAAAGCCATTCTTCACTGTTGGTGATGGCACTCAAACACCTTGCTGCATCATACTGGATGTTCAAAGGAAACATCCTATTCTTGGACATTTTCACATAAGCCATTAATCTCCAATTGTTGTCTCTAATTGTCAGATGACAATTCTTCGAGTAAAAAGTATATCCTCTCTCCAAAAGTTGACCTAAGCTGATCAGGTTCTGCTTTATGGCTGGGACATAATAGACATTGGCGATGTAGCTGGAATCGCCGTTCTTCAACTTAATTGGGATGCTGCCTTTACCTTTGAACGGAACCTTTGAGGTATCTCCAAAAGTAACTAGACCTTGCTTGGTCTCATCTAGATCACTAAATAACTCTCGGTAGCCACACATGTGATTGCTGGCTCCAGTATCTAGATACCATATATTTTCCTGTTTCTCGCCAAGTTCTTGTTGGACAAGAAATGCAGCTTCTTCTCTGTCATCCTTCTCTGCATAGTTGGCTTGCTCACGTATCTCCAACGGAGCTTTCCTTCTGCATTCAGTGCTATAGTGCCCAAATTGATTGCAACTATAACATTGGATATTCCTCTTGTCACGGTTATTGTAACCGCCTCCTCTTCCTCTAGGAGTGAATGCTTGTTGTCCTCTACCTCCTCTGGTGGTGTTTCTACCACCTCTTCCTCTAAAGCTTGTATTCCAAGAACCTCTTCCTTGGAATCTCTGGAATCCTCCTCTGGTTTGTTGACTTCCTGCTTGAGTGGTATATCCACTTGTTGAAGTCTCCCCTTGCTCATATCTCTCTTTGAGCGACAACTTTGCTTGTAAGGCATGCTCGATGGCCTTATCTCCATTTCGCTTTACAATCTTCTGCTCATGAGCTTGCAAAGAACTCATAAGTTCATCCACTGTCAACTTGTCCACTTCCTTGGACTCTTCAATGGCGACAACAACAAAATCAAATTTTGGATCTAGGGATCTCAAAATTTTCTCAGTAATTCGAGAATCGACGATGGCTTCTCCATTTCTCCTCATCTGATTGACTATCACCATAATCCTTGTGTGATAATCAGAAATAGATTCCGAGGACTTCATTTGCAATAACTCAAATTCACCTCGCAAAGATTGAAGACGAATCTTCTTGATTCTGTCAGCACCTTTGTATTTTTGTTGGAGAGCCTCCCATATGTCTTTTGATGTTTCAGCGGAAGCAATGATCTCGAACGTATCTTCATCAAGACCTTGGTAGATGATGGTCTTTGCTTTGTTGTCCTTCTTTCTGTTGACTTTCAGGGCTTGCTTCTGTGCCTCTTGTAAAGCATCTTCTTCTTCTTTAGACTCTGGTTCATCATAACCATAATGTACAATCTCCAAACACTCTTGTGAACCAAGAAATGCCTTTAATCTGATGCACCAACTATCATAGTTGTCTTTGGTCAGCTTCGGGATGAGTGTTTGTGTACTTTCTGTAGTCATTTTGCTCTTTTAATGACTATATCTCCTTCTGGGAGTTGAATTTGGCAAAACCGACACTTTAGATCGATCCGGAATGGTCGAAATAGTCGGGAACCGGTTTGACTTTGTAGAAATCAGGTCATAAAATGGGTGAACCGGTCACAAAACCAATTCTGGGCGTCGGGCGGTTCGCTGGGTTGAACCGGGAATATTCTGCGGAATATTCTATCGGCTCGGCTGCGGCTAATAGTGGCTCGGCTTAGCGGCTCGGCTTAACAAGGGAATATTCTCGGGAATATTCTTCGGCTCGGCTGGAGGCTTGGCTTGAGGCTCGGCGCGGCGCGGCTTAACCGGCTCCAATATGGCGCGCGTGTGGCTCAGGCGTCGTCTACCTCTGGGCGCGTGGCTGCGCGTGGTCAAACAGTGCAGAATCTTCAGGCGGCGCGTGTGGGCTACCTCCGTCTCCGATCAAGCTGATTTTTGCGGTAGTGAGTTCGTCTGGATGAGATCTACACTGTGGAATGATCAAAACTTGTTTATGACAACTTTGAAAATTCGGATATCTCCCAAAAACACTTCTGTTTTCTGACGAACGGGGCTCTGATACCAATTGTTGGTGGGAGAAACCACTGGTGGTGGCTTTGAAACACTCGGAGGGGATAAAACACAAAGTTGTATTTCAAGAACAGAAGCTTACAGAAGCAAAAATAAACACAAAAGCTTAATACACGCCCTCTCTCTTTCTCTCTAGTGTTTCTCTCTACTCTCTCCACACATAATAGCATAAGCTCAGCTTGCTATTTATACACGAATTCAAAACAAGATAATTCAACCTTCAAGTATGAAGGCGGCTGGCGGCCAATGGTGTGAAGGCGGCTGGCGGCTGGTCGGTCACAGCTGGTGGCTGGCTGGCCGGTGGTTGCCTTCCTTGACCTTCTAGATTGATTGAGTTTAATACAACAAATCTCCCCTTTGAACTCAATCGAGGGATGTCATGCCAAGCATGAACTTCATTCTAATAAATGTTTCCCTCTTCAATGGCTTTGTATTTTTGCACTTTTTCTTTTGCATTCTTCTTTGTCTTATAGACCCATTTGACACCTATTGCTTTCTTGCTTTCTGGTGGATAAGTCAGCTTCCAGGTATCATTCTTCTCAATGGCATGCATTTCTTCATCCATTGCTTCTATCTTCTCTTCTGTGATAGCTTTGTTGAAGCTAAGTGGGTCATTATCTGCAAAGAAACAAAACAAATCTGTATCTTCCATTACTTGAGTGGCATCGTACAGCTCTTCAAGATTTCTCATCCTTCTTGGTTCTTCTGACGAGGATGTTGCTGCTGGTGTTGATGATGATGCTCCTGGTGTGTTCCTCCTGTTGAATACAGGGAATCTGTGTACCGGACTTTGTGGTTCAGCTGTTGGTATAATCACCGGACTTTGTGGTTCAGCTGCTGGTACAATTGGTTCTTCGACAAGTACTGTTGGTACTTCTTCACCTTCAAGGATCAAATCAATGTTGATCCATCTGACTGCTTCTTTATTATCAGTCCATTCCCAAGATTTATCTTCTTCAAAGATAACATCTCTACTCATAATCACCTTCTTCGTGATGGGATTATACAGCTTGTATCCCATCCTTCTTTCACCATATCCCACAAAGATGCATCTCTCGCTTTTATCATCGAGTTTTCTCCTTCTTGCATCTGGGATCTTTGCATATGCCACACAACCAAAGACTCGTAGATGAGTAACACTTGGTTTGTGACCACTCCATGCTTCTTCTGGAGTGACTCCTTGCAAACTTCTGGTTGGGCAGCGATTCAGTAGATACACTGCACATGATACAGCTTCAGCCCAGTATTGCTTGGGCAACTTCTTTGCTTTGAGCAGACTTCTTGCCATGTCAAGAATCGTGCGATTCTTCCTTTCAGCTACACCATTCAGCTGTGGTGTATAAGCTGGTGTTGTCTGATGTCTGATGTCTTGTTGTGTACAATAGGCTTCAAAGTCATTTGCTGTATATTCTCCACCTTGATCAGATCTCACTGTTCTGATCATGTAGCCACTTTGCTTCTCCACAATTGCTTTAAAATCTTTAAAACAATTGAATACTTCTGACTTCCTCTTCAGAAAGTATATCCACGTCTTTCTACTAAAATCATCAATAAAAGTGAGGAAGTACCTATTATGTCCAGTCGACATAGGCGTAATTGGGCCACACACATCTGTGTGTACTAACTCCAGTGGCCTCTTTGCTTTCCAGTTGACTTCTTTGGCAAAACTGGATCTGTGATGTTTGCTGAGGACACAACTTTCACAGACTTCATCTGGATGATCAATGTGAGGCAAACCTTTGACCATCTTCTTGCTTGCTAGCATCTTCAAGCTCGTGAAATTCAGATGTCCAAGCCTCAGGTGCCAAAGCCATTCTTCACTGTTGGTGATGGCACTCAAACACCTTGCTGCATCATACTGGATGTTCAAAGGAAACATCCTATTCTTGGACATTTTCACATAAGCCATTAATCTCCAATTGTTGTCTCTAATTGTCAGATGACAATTCTTCGAGTAAAAAGTATATCCTCTCTCCAAAAGTTGACCTAAGCTGATCAGGTTCTGCTTTATGGCTGGGACATAATAGACATTGGCTTAACCGGCTCCAATATGGCGCGCGTGTGGCTCAGGCGTCGTCTACCTCTGGGCGCGTGGCTGCGCGTGGTCAAACAGTGCAGAATCTTCAGGCGGCGCGTGTGGGCTACCTCCGTCTCCGATCAAGCTGATTTTTGCGGTAGTGAGTTCGTCTGGATGAGATCTACACTGTGGAATGATCAAAACTTGTTTATGACAACTTTGAAAATTCGGATATCTCCCAAAAACACTTCTGTTTTCTGACGAACGGGGCTCTGATACCAATTGTTGGTGGGAGAAACCACTGGTGGTGGCTTTGAAACACTCGGAGGGGATAAAACACAAAGTTGTATTTCAAGAACAGAAGCTTACAGAAGCAAAAATAAACACAAAAGCTTAATACACGCCCTCTCTCTTTCTCTCTAGTGTTTCTCTCTACTCTCTCCACACATAATAGCATAAGCTCAGCTTGCTATTTATACACGAATTCAAAACAAGATAATTCAACCTTCAAGTATGAAGGCGGCTGGCGGCCAATGGTGTGAAGGCGGCTGGCGGCTGCGGCTGGTGGCTGGCGGCTGGTCGGTCACAGCTGGTGGCTGGCTGGCCGGTGGTTGCCTTCCTTGACCTTCTAGATTGATTGAGTTTAATACAACAAAAGTCACAGTGTTAAAAGCCCACACAAGTACAGCATAAATGGTAAGGACACACTTGTAGAAAGGCAATACTAGCAAGAAAAAGTTAAGCGCGTAAGTCATTTAAGTTTCTCATATAGCTATATACTATCAAAGGAAGTATTGTCATCTTGACATTTGACAAAAGAGCACAGTTCAAGCATGTCGGGTTTTTTATCTAGTTATCTTGTTTGGAGCGTGTCTTTGCATCCTTGGGATTCACTTGTGCAAATATGGATATGGATTGTGCATGACATTTATCCCAGCAAAATCAATTATACAAGGCTAATCTCACACACCATTTCAGAGTTGGCTAGGCTTCAACCAAAACCCAAACTACTCAGACCATATATATGATATCATTATTTTCACAAACTTTCAACATGATTTTCATGCTTTTGTTGCTTAAAGTGCGTTTTCAGAGGTAAAGCACTTTCAACCGCATCATTAGTGTATCTTCTCCATTCGGTTTTATTTAGAGCAGAACCTCATATGAGCTATTCTGTTCAGATCAATAATCAATTATAATTCTTAAGAAATGAATTGTCTTTACTTCCAAGACAAATCATAACATCTAAGAAATCATAGTAGAATAGATATTGTTTTCTTTTACAGAATCATCCTTCACTCATCAGCCATCATTCAAATGTAATTCTTGACGTAACAATCATTTCAATTCAACAAATCAATAGTGGCTAGCTTCAAGGGTGCCTCAAAATCCCAGAAACTAATTATAGACACGGGCATGTTTAATCATTTAATCACAATTTTAACTGTCAAAATCAATAAAAAGTTAATTAATCTTCCTAGCTATATGATCAATCATATGGTCTTAATTTCCAAAAGTACTCATCACAAGCTGAAATCAGATCACCCCAGATAACAAAACAGTCCAAAGAATTAAAAAGCAAAACACTTTGAAAGAAAGAAAGAAATGATCATCAAGGGTACCTGGTACAAGGGCTTGGGGAAGCCATAGAAGTCTGGTATCATTTCGATCAACAACATTAACAGTAGGTTCGGTCTCCCAGTGAGCAGAAATAACAAGAATGGAACTCGGTTTCTCTTTGTACACACTTTGTTGCCATGATTTAAAGAATTGTCTTGTTGGTGCGGTTTCATCAATAGCAAGTGTTGGAGCTCCATGTGAGAGATACAATGTTTCCATCAAAGCCATTTTTTATTTCGGTAAAAAAAAATCAAGAAAACAAAGGTGGTAAACAAGAAAGAAATTATTAGAACAAAACAGCGTCACCTTCTTTCCTTAAATATAATTAGTTGCTGCAAAAGATCGCAAGCGGAGATGACAAGTTGAGTTTTTGGATTAAGAAATGTTAAAGGGCAGCATGACAGTGGACTGGTAATTTCCTATGTGATTCTATTCTCTCTTATTCCTTGTGTTTAATTTGTGCTAATTTTCATTTGTGCAAGGGTGAGTTTGTTCATGAGATTCAGTCTAATTTTAAAGTATTTTTTAAACTTTTTTTTAATTAAATTAATATTTTTTATGTTATTAAATTATACATTGTATTGTATGTGGATATTGGGTGTCTTTGTGTTTTTCTATACTTTTTTATTATTATATTTATTCATTATCATGAAGTTCATTTGAATTTACATTCTTATCACCTTTGAGATTACAAGTATTTATTTATTTGTGCTTATAAATAGAAATATTGTTGAGAGAATAATAACCATACATATAACTACAAATTCATCTGAAATAATAGTGTTTTCTCTTCATCCCTTAATCTTTATTGTTCTTATATATTTTATTTACATTTTATTAATTATATTGTTTTATTATTATATGTTTCTTGATAAATAGTTTTACAATATTTTAAATCTTTTTAATAATTTTGAAATATTAATATAAAATAATTTTTAAAGAATATTATTTTTATTTATTTTAATGTGAACAATATTTTTATGAAAATAAATGGCATTTACTATCAAACAAATATTTAGGTATCTGTTTGAAAACAAGGATTTTGGATGTGAATTTGATTTTTAACTGCAATTATGATTTTTAAGTGTTTGATAACATTTTTAAAGCTAATATTGCAACTCTTTTCATATATTATTTTTAGAAACTATAATTTATAGCTTTTTAAAAGCCATAATCACAACTTTATCAAATAAAAGTGTTACTTGCTATTAAATTCGACATCTCTAATCTAGTTTAATAATACATCCAAAATAAATACAACTTGCAAATAGTTATAATTTTTAAATTTAATCTTTATGTTATTGTTATAAAACTATGCTTGAATTGAATTTTATTTTGAACTAAAGTTTTTGTACTAAAACAATGTCGTGTTGAAAAACATAACTAAAAAGATATTGTTGGTATCTTTTGTAAAAATAAATAAATGAAAATCTAGGTTGACTCATTTGCCCGTTCCATTCACATCTCGAATTAAATTGGATATTATAACTATGTTGTGTTGATCTTGGAATTTATGAACGGCTATTTCTAGACTGATCTTTGGCATTTCTGAGATTCTGAAGGTAAAATATTGATCTTTGGCGTTGCTTATAATTACTTAAATATATCATAAACCAATCTTGATAAGGTAATACAATCAAAATCCCTAAACAAAATGAAAAAGAAAAGAAAATCCAAAATTAACCAGAAAAATCAAGTAAAAATAACAAATTTGGCTCAAAGAGATCTTCGTGGCCCTCCTATAAAAATGAGCTTTGTAAATCTTCTAGAAAAAATTGAATTTGATTTAAACGATCGAATCCAAATTAAGTTATAGGTTTTTTATTATCACTATGTTGATCCAGCACAACCATATCTCTTTTTGAGCTTTACCATGTCTACTTATCTATAAAAATATATATTTATGGTATATCCCTGTCTGTCTTATTATGACAAATTATTGTTTAATTGCTCAGAACTTTCAATTTTTATTAGCCTTTCAGTATCATCTTCTACCTATCAATATACAAAACTCTCTCGCTGTCATTTATATCATAATTCAGACAATATTTCATTTTTCCATCATCAACACCTTTTAACTCGTTTCCTGTGCTTAGTAATCATGTGTTTGTGTACTCAGGAGGGGATTCACCTGCAATATCCTTGATTTACTGGTAAATATATGTCCAGAACTAGAAGATTCTTGCTTTGGGGTCACATTTCCAGTGATTTTGCAGTAATCGCTTCCCTTGGAACTAAGACGTGCAGTGTAGCTTTCTTCAAATAAACAGGATCGAACCCTACAACTTCCCTTCAGCTAATTTCTGGTAAAGGAAGAGTTAATCATGTTTGATAATGCTGTGGATAAATACGGATAATAAAAGTTAATAATATTATCATGCTTGGGTAAAATATAATGACCAGATATGGAGAATTCGCAGGATTCTTGATGTTATATTTCTTTCTTGATTTTTTTGCTTCCTCCATTTGTAGGAAAATTTTAAAGCATGATGATGATGTAGAGCTCTAAAATTATCTAAAGCTGATGTAAACTGAAACTACATTAAAAAATAATGAGTAGAAGAACATAAAATTTTCAAAAGAATTATTCACGCAGAAACTCTAATTCTTAAAAGGTTTATAATTGTTTAAATAAGCTCAAAAACCCAACATAAACAATTAGAAAACCAGAAAATAAAGAAAAGGATAATAAACCTTCAATAAACTAGAAAAAAATAATTAAGGAAAAATAATTTTTTTAAAACCTATATACTGCATCAGATGACGGCATAAATTTATTAATTATTAATTGATTAACTAATATACTAAAAAACTAATGCTGTTTTACTGTTCATCATCAACTGTTCATCATCAACTGTTCATACACACATATCATTGGTCATTTTCTGCACCCTATGAACAACACTCCCATTTTCCAAAATCTGTTTAGTAATTGAAAAACATACAGCTGCGCCACCTTCACACTGCACGCCAAATGGCCAAGGACATCCCTTCCATTCCATCTGATGCACAAGAAAAATCCTCCAATCACAAGGGTACCTAATCTTTAACTCCTGTGAAATGAAATCGAGGAGTGGAGCGAAGAATGATAACCATCAACTAATAATTCAGATTAATTCTGACTAATCCATCTTCTTTGACGAATGATGAAGATTTACGTGAAGGAGAATTGTCGCCTTCTTCTTGTCTCCAGTCACTAAGCTATGTCATACTCCCCCTAAAGTTGTCAAACAGAAGGTGACATCGTGCAAACCTTGATCATGGCCATAAGGCAATCACATAATACAACAATCTTAAGAAGGCCTTAAAAATATATATGTCATTTATAATGGAGAGATAACTGAACCTCTTTTTGAAGGTTCTCTTGGTATCTTTTGTAGCATGTCCCCTAAGCTCTTCTATTTATTAAAGGGGGAAAGACTCATGTATCAGCCAAATATCTCTAATCTGCCAGGAAAAAATATCTTCGACTTACAATCCCATTAGTGTTGTTTAATAATAAGATGTAGAATATGTACTCGTTCCTTGTGATTGATTTAATTATATATGCTTTGTTTTACAGCTTCAGTTTATTTTTTCACACACAATGGCATTTCTTCCATGTATAGAAATCAATTCCAAGCAAGCTCGTGATTAAAGGAAACCATCTTTCTGCAATTTCTCTTTAGCAAAATTAATTTCAGTAGACATTGGTCATCTTATTTTAGTTTTATGAGAACCATATCTCATATAACAACTGACATTGGTTATCTTAGCATCTTTTTCTCTCCTTTGTGCATGTGCAAAAGCCAGACAGGCTGCCAAGTTATGGTGTGCCAGATGGGAAGCAATGCCAGAACCCTCTCTTGCAAGGAAGGAGATAGTTTTATAGAAAAGAAAGAATGGGAAGAGCATTGCTTTTTCTTTCTACCCTTTTTCCTGCCCTAACCTAATGGATTGTTCCTCTCTCTTTTTTCCTGCTGATATAGGAAATGCGGAATTTCCCCAAGTAGCGTATGTTTATCCATGCTAGCAGCTGACCCGAGTAGTACTGTTATTTCTGGCCAAGTGATGTTCTTTGGAGTTTCTATCTTCATTAATTCATTAGACTCAAGGATTTTTTGTTTCTTTTGACTAAAAATAAGCTTGCTGTTTACCGCCAATTTCTATTGACTTCTCCAAAGAAAAAAACATAAAGTTGCTACCAAATCGCATGCAATGGCTTTAATAGCTAGTCTTCCACTAAGAGAGATCTCTCTTAGTATACCATTGATCCAAATTTCTCAAACCTTTCTCATGATCTGTGCCTCCTTTTCTGATTGAATTGAATCATCTCGTTTTGAGTTCAACTTCTTTCTTGCTTGCAAGGTAAATCCTACTCTCTTTTCTTGTTTTTCTACCACTAATATGGTTGTAGAATTAATAAGTAGGATTGTAGATTTATCAATCAGGTAGAACTTAATTATATATGCTGCTTAATCTATTTTAGAACTCAAAACCCATATTATAGCATTGTTCTTACATGTTCATATTGCAATCAACTTCAACTACTTATCTTAAAAACAGTTGTTCTCTAGGTTTCTTTGTCTGTTGAGCGCCTCTTGTCAGCTTGATAGGTGACTAGTTTGACGACTCTTTCTCATATTCCAATCAGCTTTCCAGATTTTCAACATTGGGGTGCGTCCACACGTTACCTCACTCAACAATTAGCTTCAGATTCTTTTGTTAAATTCTTTTGAATCCAAGTAAAGTAATTATACTTCATCTTTATTATGGAATTTGTTGTAATATAGGAAATGTTGTACTTTCCTTTTATAGATTTATCATGCGTTGTATCGTACACAATAACTAATATATGTTGCCCTAGTTGTATAAATAGAAGAGAGGGTCGAATCAATGCTTTAACTTGGCATCAGAGCAGGAAATATCCTAACAGATTTACGCCTTCCTCCTTCTCCCCTTGCCCGGCGCCTCCTCCTCTTCTGCCGATTACGGCTGCAGTATTTTGGTTCTTCACTCTTGCGTTCTCTGCTCCCTCTTCTTCTCCTTGATACTATCTTCCTCCTGGAGCATACTCCAGCAGCATACTGCACTCTTGAAAGCAGTAACATACTCTAGTGAACAAACAACAGTCCCCTCTGCAAAAATAACACTGCTGCAGATTCATTCCAGCAGCAACTCTCCGTTTCCTCCAGCTTCAACTTTGGGGTGCGTCCACACGTTACCTCACTCAACAATTAGCTTCAGATTCTTTTGAATCCAGGTAAAGTATTTATACTTCATCTTCTTCATTTTGTTGCTGTCTTTGTTTTTGACATGTTACTATTGTTTGAATCTTTTTAAGTAAAACACAGGTTGTTGAAATCTTATTGAGAAACTTTGGAGTTAGGATCGTCATTAGTTTCCAAATATATAAATAAATTGATCTTTCTTAGTTTTTATAATCCATGCCTTCTAGAGTTCATACCAAATTCATTGTTAATACTATTTGTTTTGATTCATCCAAACAAAAGTGCCCATTTGGTTGTAGAATTGGTTCCTTGATCATATTAGATCTTAAGTATATTGTTAGCTTTGTTCTTACATGTTCATATTGCTATCAACCTCAACCACTTATCTTCAAAACAAGCAGAATTTCTTTCAAATTTTTATTTTAGATTGCTTTTCTAACAATTATTTAAATTATTCAATATTTGTTATAATTTTTTATCTTCTTAAAGTACATCTCTTTAGGAAAATATATAGTTAAGTGCCTGCCTATTTAATATGTAATGATTGATTTAATTATACAGATTCAGTTTATTTTTTTAACACATTTACGGCTAGGATGTTTGCTGGTTGTAGACAAACTGTAGGATTTGTTCTTGCTGCCTTTGCTTCTGGGCTTCTTTCTTTGAAGGGCACTGTGCACTCTTTTCCTTTGCTTACTTATTTAAAAAATAATGATTTCCTCTAATATTACATTTTAAGATTGAGTTCTTAATTTCCAATTAATTCAACAGCCATTTTTTATGCGTTACTTTTGACAATTTTTTATTTGATGTTTGAAGGGCCAAAGAAGAAAGCGGTGAAATGACTAGACCGAATGATCCATTTTGGGATCATGTTGAGAAGCTGGATGATGGTCGTTTCAACTGTAAATTTTGTGGCTATAAATTTGCTGCTGCTGCTTCCGTTACGATGATCAAATGGCATTTGTCAGGAGTCCAAGGGCGTGGTGTTACAATTTGTAGACAAGTGCAGAATCTGAAGAGAGGTAGCTCTCTTGAGAGGCCATCAATTAATCAAGCCGACGAGCCTCGAGGAGATTCATCCCCGCCAAAGGATCTATTGTGTCTTGGCCTTGGAAGTTATCATGATCAACTCTGTTCTCCATCTGCAAAAAACGATGTCATTATGGATGATGTGCAGAACATATTTAGAGAGAAAACAGAACCAGTAGCTAGTATGTTGGAGCAAAGCTATGCAATACTTAATAAATTGGCAGGTGATGATGGAAGGATACAAGTGGGAGTTCAGGCCATCGAACAAGGTGCAGAGGAAGAGTTAATTTGTTCGCATCCAGAAGCAGGAAGTGGCATGGAAAACACCTGTGAAGGATTTATTCAGCATGTTGACAGAAATGTCTCCCCAGGTAAATTATTTGTACCTCATCGTCTTTTTTTTTTTTTTTTTTTATCTTACCATTTCGTTTTTCACATGGAACTATTGTTTGAATCTTTGGAGCTAGGATCATTAATAGTTTCAATCAATTGGTCTTTCTTGGTTTATATAATCCATGCTTTATGGTGTTCAAGCTAAATTGATCCTAAACCTATTTTCCTTCCCACGTCTCATCAGAACGAGCTAGATTAATGGAGAACAGTAGTGGAAGATTAGTGCAGTCCAGCACAAGTGCCAGCTCTACAAAGCTAGTGGGTCGAGCATTTGAACAGAATATAAAGGTGATACGGTCTTGGTTAATGGATGATGAAATCTCAACCATTGGCATTTATGGAATGGGAGGAGTTGGTAAAACGACATTGCTGCAACATATCCGCAATGAGCTTCTAGAAAGACAAGATATTTCTCGTAGTGTTTACTGGGTGAATGTGCCTCAAGGTTTCAAGATTGAAGAATTGCAAGATCTTATTGCTAAATATCTTCATTTAGATCTTTCAAGCAAAGATGATGATCTGTCTAGAGCTGTCAAACTGGCAAAAGAACTAGCAAAGAAACAAAAATGGATTCTCATTTTAGATGATTTGTGGAACTCTTTTGAGCCACAAGAAGTGGGGATTCCTATCCCATTGGAAGGATCCAAGCTCATTATGACAACTCGATCAGAAATGGTTTGTCGTCAGATGAATAGCCGAAACAATATAAGAGTGGATGCTCTTTCTGATGAAGAATCTTGGACCTTGTTCACGGAGAGGCTTGGACAAGACATACCACTTTCTCCAGAAGTGGAACGAATTGTTGTAGATGTTGCAAGGGAATGTGCTGGTTTGCCTTTGGGAATTGTTACATTAGCAGCAAGTTTGAAGGGAATCGATGACCTACATGAGTGGAGGACTACATTGAAGAGATTGAAAGAATCAAATTTTTGGGACATGGAAGATCAAATATTCCAGATATTAAGATTGAGTTATGATTGTTTAGATGATTCAGCACAACAATGTTTTGTATATTGTGCATTATTTGATGAACGTCATAAGATTGAAAGGGAGGTGTTGATAGATTATTTCATCGAGGAGGGGATAATTAAAGAAATGAGTAGGCAAGCAGCACTTGACAAGGGCCACTCAATTCTTGATAGACTAGAAAATATCTGCTTATTGGAAAGAATTGATGGTGGTAGTGCTGTCAAGATGCATGACTTGCTTAGGGACATGGCCATCCAAATACTGGATGAGTACTCTCTAGTCATGGTAAATTGTACTTTCTATCATTCTCCTCTCTTTTTTTCTTTCTATAGTTTAACCACTAATTTTGTTTCTTAACGTATTTGTTTTGATTCTTCTAAATCAAAGTGCTCTTTGGTTATGTTAACATCAATGAAGAAGTTTCGTTCACTTTATTGTTATCTTTAACTACTTATCTTTAAAACTAGGAGAATTTCTTTAAAATCTTTAATTTAGATTACTTGGCAGGCTATTTTTCTTAAAATTACTTCAAAATCAATTTTTAATTCAATGTTTATTTGTATTTGCAGGGTTAAAGAAGAAGAAGATGATGAAATCAGGATAGACTTTGCTGATGACAAACTTAATTCTAGAGATTGCATCTATAGTTTTTTATCAATTGGGTTCTGCATGGATATGCTCGTCAGAAAAAAGATAATCCAATCAAGATGTGTCATTTTCTTATTATATATGTGTGGTGATTTCAAAATTAATCAAAAAGTGGAGTGCTTTGCAATGGTGTTTTCTTTGAACTAGAAAAAAATGGCAATACATTTTTTGTTTTAAGGACTCCTTTTAGTGGATTTTGTCAAAAGCTTTTGATAATCAAGATTTTCTACAACATTCTAGGTAAAATCAATTACATCAGCATATGTATACTTATGTATATTTTAACTGGTACTTTTATTTATCTTCTTTATCTTTTTTATTAGGTGTAATTATTTTTTATTCGGTTCGATTTTTATTAAAAAAAATAATTAAACCAGTTTTATTTACAAAATAAACTAAAACTGAACTGGAACTGGTTCAAATTGATGGTTTCCAAAGTGTTTTTATTTGACATTATAAAGCTCCTTAAAAGAAGCTGATCTTCGTGCAAAACGTATTATCATCCATCATGGTCATTAGGCTATCACATTATAAACTAGTTTTATATATATATATATATATAATAATCGAGTGGATTTAAAAATAAGGCCAGAGAACCATTAGACTAATGGAAATCTAGCAAAAAGGAACACAAATGTCAGATTTGTATCTGACTGTTCAAAACCCCTGCATTTTTTTCTAATTATAAAATCATTAAAGAACCACCATGTTCTTTAAGGAATGTCAATGTGTTCCATAGCCTTCAACTTTTTTTTTTTTTTTTCAATGACCATCAAATCTCATATGTGATTCTGCATCTTAAGGTCTATTTTCTGGAATAGACATTGTTAGTCTAATTTGCAAACCCGCCCCCAATGATCTTGTTGGGAGCATCTGTCTCAGATTTCTTGAAAATTGCATTCAGCTCTGCAATAGCCTATTGGGATCCTTTTTTCTCGCTGAAGTATGCTTCTTGCTTTGGTTAAATTCTTGACAAGATGAACCAATACCTTTGTACTTCTTTATTTTTATCACTACTCGACATAATAAAAATCTTATATATAATAAAAGTTACACCCAAACTATAATATAATCATTAATATAATAAAAATTAAAAATATTACAACAATTTTAATTTTCAACAACCATTCCAAGCAATTCAAATCAATAAGATTTTAGTGTGGCTGAATTCCTTTATGAATTTTCTTTTCTTTTCAATTATCCCAACTCATGCATCACCGATATCTTGCATGCTCATAATAACATAATTCCATGCAAATTACATAACAATTTCATCAATTACTCTCACCCTTTTCTTTCTTTTTGTCTTGGCCGAAACCCATCAATGGTGGAGGGGGTATAGATTGTCTCTTCAATTCTTCCAATTGAATCATTGTCCCATCATATTTCATGCTTATGAATACCATTCAAACTACACAATACCATCAATTTAAACTTTCATTCAACAAATTTCAAACTTCCATCATGCATATATCACCTAAAATGTATCCATTTCACAAGATAAAACTCAAACCAAGCCTGAATCAAGGCTTTTCACCTCTTAAACACAAAACGTTTGAAGGAAAAAGACGATGAAAAGAAGTTTTCTTCATCCTCTAATTCTTTCCTCCCAACCCGTCACTTTATGCCCTTCAAACCTCCAAGAAAACTTCAATTATCAGCTCAATTTCCTCCTAAACCCCTCTTTTGATCCTTTACCCTCTCTTATGTAGTGTTTAAATGAGTGAGTTTATGGTGGAAACCAAATAAAATCGACAAAGCCCTCCCCTGTTTACTCACACACAGTGGCTGGACATGAATGGTTTCAGGAGAAGCCATTCACAATTTAAATACCCTCATTTTACTTATTACACTCTTGCCCCAAATTTTCCACAATTTCAACTTGGTACCCAAACCCTCCTCGGTGGACATGATAGTGGACAAGATAAGACATCTAGCACATTTCCAGGATGCAATAAATAAGACAACAATACATATTTGCTGAAGGAAAAACAGGTATATATGTTTTCTAATTATTGTCATTCCTTACAAATGATTGATCATCAAAGTTTTTGACACAGACGGAAGCAAAAGAACAAAAAACACAGAAAATATTTGAAAAACAACAACATAGAAATCACAGAAAAATTGATTAACAAAAAAGTTGTAGATGCAGATCTTAAATTTACAATTTATTTATTTGAAATTAAAGTTTATAAAGTTTGCCTTATAGAGGTTTATAAGACATTTAAATAGATTATAAAAAACCTATATCTACTTGGAAACAACTAAAAGTGCAAAAGTGCAAGGAAAATGAAATTAAAATCCGAATTAAAATAATAAATCTAAAAAAATGTAGGGAAAACAAAAAATTGACCATAACAACATCTTCTAGGTTTTATTTTGGGAAATCCAATAGTCTGAGAGAGAAAATTTCAGAGGACAAAGAAGTTTCAGAGGAAAGAAACCTCTGTTTTTGTAAGTCCAGCGTGAATATACAACAATAATTTGTTCATGCTCCAGGCATTCATGGATGGCCAACTTAGGGTAAACTCCGCTGGTGATACAAAAGCTCCTATGTTGTTTTATCGACCTCATCTGGAAGAGTTGTTCTACATTTGGATTTGTAAAGGAACTTGGGTCAAACCAGCTTTCATCCCACCATGAGTGCTACATACCCCTTGTGTCTTTCACTATCACAAAATTGACAAAAAATAATAAAAACACAGATAAATATTTCATTAGAAATTTCTAATGAAAATAGTGACCAAATAAGAAAAAAAATAAGAAAAAATCAATTAAATTTCCATCAGGAACTTGACACATCAGTATTACAGATGGAATTTCCATCAATGATTTAGATGAATTAAAACCCCATACTTCTCTCTTTCTCCCATTTCTTCTTCTTCATTTGCTAAAAACACAACATCATCCCCCTCTTCAAATCTTTTCAAATTTCAACAACTCTCTTGCAAATCCAACCACTTAACCTGCCGATGTCGACCACCATTTATCAATAGCATCATCTTTCTTCTCTTGGTTTTATTTTTTTGTCAAATTTTAAACCACCAAGTTAGTTTTAAGTAATTTAATGGATACCAATTAACTTTTGTTAATTTTAACGTTCAATTAAAAATTTGAAGAAAATTGATTTATTTGGAACTGACAATGGTTTGGAATTTTATTCAGATGAGATGAGTTAATTTGATGAGTTCTACAAGTATAAGGAATTGCTAGACATCACACTGTCAAATATACAACACAACAAAATAAGATTGCAAAACATATTAACACGAAATATTTGATAAGAGCATGTTGTATGTTTCTACAAGCTGGATTGTCAAAGGACTTTTAAGCTAAGAAAAAATGAACATGACTTATTATCTGGTGATCATCATCAACAGTTTTAGAATTGAAGACTTATTGTGAAATATAATCTAGTTCTTTTACTGGTTATTTTAAATCGAGAGAATTTGGTTGTCTTGCTCTCTCTTTTTTAGGCAAAAGAGTACAAGAAATGCCTATGAATAGGCAACAGGAAAAATACAACAAGCAAGATTAAAATCAAAATCATCATATATTTGATTGTCTTATTTATACTTATGTTAAAAAATATATAATAAAACCAAGAGCATGAAAATTTCTTAGGTTATGTGCATCTAGGTTAAGAGATATCAATTATAGTGTGTTAATTCCAAATCACCCAAGTTTATTAATAACAAGGATGTATTGACGAGTCTGTTATGTTTTACAAAGTATAAAAGTTGACTAGTGTTAATGGTGAGATACTAGCAAGCTCGTTGACTAGCATGAATGTTGAGATATTTACAAGCAAATGGAGATCGAAGCTATAGCTTCACAAACAGTGCAAGATGTTTCAGCTGAGCCTGTTAAGGAAGTTGTGCATAATAGTGTTGATAAAAATAGACTATAAAAATAACATTACAGTATTACAATAAAAGGATAAAGAAGATAAATAAAAGCACCAGTTTAAGTATACTTATGCTGATTTAATTGCTTTTGCCTTGAATGTTGCAGAGAATCTTGATTATCAAAACTTAGACAAAATCCACTAAAAGGAGTCCTTAAAACAAAAAATGAACTGCCATTTTTTTTTTCTAGTTCAAAGAAAATACCATTGCCAAGCACTCTACTTTTTGATTAATTTTGAAATCACCACACATATATAATAAGAAAATGACACATCTTGATTGGATTATCTTTCTTCTAACGAGTATATCCATACACAATGCATAACCCAGTTGATAAAAAAAAATTATAGATGCAATCTCTATAATTAAGTTTGTCATCAGCAAAGTCTGTCCTGATCTCATCCTCTTCTTTAGCCCTGCAGATACAAATAAACATTGAATTAAACATTGATTTTGAAGTAATTTTCAGAAAAAATAACCTGCCAGGTAATCTAAAATAAAGATTTTAAAGAAATTCTCTTTGTTTTTAAAGATAAGTAGTTGAAGATAACATCGAAATGAAAGAAACTATAATATGAATTGAGTTATGTTATTCATTAAGCAACATAAATAAATAAGTTATACCTGATCAATATGGAATCCTGCCTACAAATTCTACAACTTGGTCATTGATTTTAATATAACCAAAGAGCACTTTGATTTAGAAGAATCAAAACAAATACGTTAAGAAACAAAATTAGAGGTTAAACTACACAAAAAAAAAGGAGGATGATAGAAAGTAAAATTTACCGTGACTAGAGAGTACTCATCCAGTATTTGGATGACCATGTCCCTAAGCAAGTCATGCATCTTGACAACACTACCACCATCAATTCTTTCCAATAAGCAGACATTTTCTAGTCTATCAAGAATTGAGTGGCCATTGTCAAGTGTTGCTTGCCTGCTCATTTCCTTAATTATCCCTTCCTTGATAAAAGACTCTATCAACACCCCCTTTACAATCTTATGACGTTCATCAAATAATGCACAATATACAAAACATTGTTGTCCTGAATCATCTAAACAATCATAACTCAATCTTAATATCTGGAACATCTGATCTTCCATGTCTCAAAAATTTGATTCTTTCAATCTCTTCAATGTAATCCTCCACTCATATAGGTCATCCACTCCCTTCAAACTTTCTGTTAATGTAACAATTCGCAATGGCAAACCAGCACATTCCCTTACAGCATCTACAACAATTCATTCCACTTATGGAGAAAGTGGTCTGTCATGTCCAAGCTTCTCCGTGAACAAAGTCCAGGATTCTTTATTAGAAAGAGTATCCACTCTTATATTATTTCGGATATTCTTCTGTCGACAAACCATTTCTGATCGAGTTGTTATAATGAGCTTGGATCATTTCAATGGGATAGGAATCCCCACTTCTTGTGGCTCAAAAGAGTTCCACAAATCATCTAAAATGAGAATTCATTTTTGTTTCTTCGCTAGTTCTTTTGTTAATTTAACAGCTCTAGACAGATCATCGTATTTGCTTGAAAGATCTAAATGAAGATATTTAGCAATAAGATCTTACAATTCTTCAATCTTGAAACCTTGAGGCATATTCACCCATTAAACACTATGAAAAATATCTCATCTTTCTAGAAACTCATTGCGGATATGTTGCAGCATTGTCGTTTTACCACCTCCTCCCATTCTGTAAATGTCAATGGTTGAAACTTCATCATCCATTAATCAAGACCATGTCACCTTTATATTCTGTTCAAATGCTCAACCCACTAGCTTTGTTGAGCTGGCACTCAATTTTTTGCTTGCAAGGTAAATCCTACTCTCTTTTCTTGTTTTTCTACAACTAATATGGTTGTAGAATTAATAAGTAGGATTGTAGATTGATCAAAGAGGTAGAACTTAATTATATATGCTGCTTAATCTATTTAGAACTCAAAACCCATATTATAACATTGTTCTTACATGTTCATATTGCCATCAACTTCCACTACTTATCTTAAAAACAAAAACAATTGTTCTCTAGGTTTCTTTGTCTGTTGAGCGCCTCTTGTCAGCTTGATAGGTGACTACTTTGACTACTCTTTCTCATATTCCGATCAGCTTTCCAAAGTTTCAACATTGGGGTGCGTCCACACGTTACCTCACTCAACAATTAGCTTCAAATTCTTTTGAATCCAAGTAAAGTAATTATACTTCATCTTTATTATGGAATTTCTTGTAATATAGGAAATGGTGTACTTTCCTTATATAGATTTATCATGCGTTGTATGGTACACAATAACTAATATGTTGCCCTAGTTGTATAAATAGAAGAGATGGTCGAATCAATGCTTTAACTTGGCATCAGAGCAGGAAATATCCTAACAGATTTACGCCTTCCTCCTTCTCCCCTTGCCCGGCACCTCCTCCTGTTCCGCCGATTACAGCTGCAGTATTTTGGTTCTTCACTCTTGCGTTCTCTGCTCCCTCTTCTTCTCCTTGATACTATCTTTCTCCTGGAGCATACTCCAGCAGCATACTGCACTCTTGAAAGCAGTAACATACTCTAGTGAACAAACAACAGTCCCCTCTGCAAAAATAACTCTGCTGCAGATTCATTCCAGCAGCAACTCTCCGTTTCCTCCAGCTTCAACATTGGGGTGCGTCCACACATCACCTCACTCAACAATTAGCTTCAGATTCTTTTGTTAAATTCTTTTGAATCCAAGTAAAGTATTTATACTACATCTTCATTTTGTTGCTGTCTTTGTTTTTTACATGTTACTATTGTTTGAATCTTTTGAAGTAAAACACAGGTTGTTGATATCTATGAAGGGAGACGTGTAGAAATGGCACAACAATGAGAAGCTTTTTCCCCTACAGCGCTCAAAGTGTGTTTGGATAGCATCGTTATGCATGATGCATCTGAGACTATACGAAGAACCGAACAAGTGCAGAATCTTGAGAGGCCATCAATTAATCAAGCTGACGGGCCTCGAGTAGATTCATCCCCACCAAAGGAACTATCATGTCTTGGCCTTGGAAGTTATCATGACCAGCTCTGTTCTCCATCAGTAAAAAAATGATGTCATTATGGATGATGTGCAGAACATAGTTATAGAGAAAACAGAACCAGTAGCTAGCATGTTGGAGTAAAGCAATGCCATGCTTAATAAATTGGCAGGTGATGATGGAAGGATACAATGGGGAGTTCAAGCCATGGAACAAGGTGCAGAGGAAGAGTTAATTTGTTCGCATCCAGAAGCGAAAAGTGGCATTGAATACCCTTTGAAGGATTTATTCAGCATGTTGACAGAAATGTCTCCCCAGGTAAATTATTTATCTTACCATCTTGCTTCTTTTTTTTATCTTACCAACTTGTTTTTAACATGGAACTATTGTTTGAATCTGTGGAGTTAAAATCATTAAAAGTTTCAATCAATTGGTCTTTCTTGGTTTATGTAATCCATGCTTTATAGAGTTCATACTAAATTGATCCTAAACCTATTTTCCTTCCCACATCTCATCAGAACAAGCTAGATTAATGGAGAACAGTAGTGGAAGATTAGTGCAGCCCGACATAAGTGCTAGCTCAACGGGTCAAGCATTTAAACAGAATATAAAGATGATATGGTCTTGGTTAATGGATGATGAAGTCTCAACCATTGGCATTTACAGAATAGGGGGAGATGATAAAACGACAATGCTGCAACATATCTGCAATGAGCTTCTAGAAAGACGAGACATTTCTCATATTGTTTACTGGGTGAATGTTCCTCAAGGTTTTAGGATTGAAGAATTGCAAGATCTTATTGCTAAATATCTTCATTTAGATCTTTCAAGCAAATACGATGATCTGTCTAGAGCTGTCAAACTGGCAAAAGAACTAGCGAAGAAACAAAAATGAATTCTCATTTTAGATGATTTGTGGAACTCTTTTGAGCCACAAGAAGTGGGGATTCCTATCCCATTGAAAGGATCCAAGCTCATTATGACAACTCGATCAGAAATGGTTTGTCGGCAGATGAATAGCCGAAACAATATAAGAGTGGATACTCTTTCTGATTAAGAATCCTGGACTTTGTTCACGGAGAAGCTTGGACATGACAGACCACTTTCTCCATAAATGGAATGAATTGTTGTAGATGCTGTAAGGGAATGTGCTGGTTTGCCATTGTGAATTGTTACATTAACAGAAAGTTTTAAGGGAGTGGATGACCCACATGAGTGGAGGATTACATTGAAGAGATTGAAAGAATCAAATTTTTGGGACATGGAAGATCTGATGTTCCATATATTAAGACTGAGTTATGATTGTTTAGATGATTCAGCACAACAATGTTTTGTATATTGTGCATTATTTGATGAACGTCATAAGATTGTAAAGGGGGTGTTGATAGAGTCTTTTATTAAGGAGGGGATAATTAAGGAAATGAGCAGGCAAGCAGCACTTGACAATAGCCACTCAATTCTTGATAGACTAGAAAATGTCTGCTTATTGGAAAGAATTGATGGTGGTAGTGCTGTCAAGATGCATGACTTGCTTAGGGACATGGTCATCCAAATATTGGATGAGTACTCTCTAGTCATGGTACATTTTACTTTCTATCATCCTCCTTTATTTTTTCTATAGTTTAACCTCTAATTTTATTTTTTAACGTATTTGTTTTGATTCTTCTAAATCAAAGTGCTATTTGGTTATATTAAAATTAATGACCAAGTTGTAGAATTTGTAGGCAGAATTCCATATTGATCAGGTAGAACTTATTTATTTATGTTGCTTAATGAATAATATAACTCAACTCATATTATAGTTTCTTTCATTTCGTTGTTATCTTCAACTACTTATCTTTAAAACAAGGAGAATTTCTTTAAAATATTTATTTTAGATTACGTGACAGGTTATTTTTTCTGAAAATTACTTCAAAATCAATGTTTAATTCAATGTTTATTTGTATCTGCAGGGCTAAAGAAGAAGAAGAGGATGAGATCAGGACAGACTTTGCTGATGATAAACTTAATTCAAGAGATTGCATCTGTAGTTTTTTATCAACTGGGTTATGTATTATATATGGATATGCTCATCAAAAGAAAAATAATTCAATCAAGATGTGTCATTGTCTTATTATATAGTTTACCTGGACGTGTCTGCCTGCAAAAAGAGGTTCTCCAAGTGTGTATAGTCATGGGTTTGCTTAAGAACTGTTACTTATATTTAAACAATAGAGTTTATGTAGAATACTTCACTGTGTTATTCTTCTCCAACAGGAGGCAATATATAAATACAATTATTCCTAAACATTAGGAGACAAAATAGGAAAATAGAGATTAACAGGAAAGCAATTCGTTCCTATATATATACAAGATTGATCAACTAATCATATCTCTAATATTAATTAGAGAATCAATCTAATATTGTATACAGCTCATGCACACATTATATCAGTGACTAAACTGTAATTTCTTGAAATTCATGGGAGAAATCATAAATTTTCAAAATTCAAGAACTAAACTGAAATTTTATCATCTTCCACATCTAAACAGATGTTCCAGCATTTTAACATGGTTCTTTCAATTTAATTCTTTAATTATTCACTATTTTCGATCAAACATTTTTAAGGTTTTACGCAAAATAAATCAACATACATACATACATATCAATTATTCATAATCTACCTTAAGAGTAAAACATTTGCTCAGCGCTCTACCTCAGATGACAGTTCTACTAATTGAGTAGAACATTTGCTCAATCAAACAGTGAAAACAGGATAAGGAACAGCATACAGAGAAGTAAAGAGTAAGAACATAAACTCAATGGATTATGGAAGGAAATGGCAATGTCATACCGAAGCTGCAGCACGGGTAGTCATTGTCCGTTCGACAGCCACAGGAACAAGAGTAGGTTCCACTGCTGATGTATGTGTAAGACAGGGCTCAAGATCAATGGTTCCACCTCCTTTCTGAAATAAACAAGAAATTAGAAATAACCATGATTGAAGGCATTTCTTGACTAGGATTTTGTAGGACAAAACAACAAGCAGCAAGCAATATTTGTGAAGATGGTAATAGCAATGTCGCTATGACACCCTCAGACATTTCTGAAGGTTCTCAATGAATCGCAGAAAAATGGAGATTAAAACTACAATTGCGAAATTCTTTCCACCACCTTCACGATGCAGCAACGCTCAACACGGTAGCTACAACCAATTCCAGCTCCCCAGGCACGTGAACGAACATTATTTCTCAGCATAGAAATGTAGCCTAATGCACATATCAAAGTTACAGTGTTAAAAGTCCACACAAGTAATGCATGGATGGTAAGGACACACATGCAGAAAGGCAATACTAGCAAGAAAAAGTTAAGAGCGTGTGTCATTTAAGTTTCTCATATAGCTATACACCATCAAAGGAAGTATTGTCATCTTGACAATTGACAAAAGAGCACAGTTCAAGCATGTCGAGTTTTTTAAGAGCTCTAGTTATCTTGTTTGGAACATGTCTTTGCACCCTTGTGATTCACTTGTGCAAATATGGATATGGATTATGCATGACTTTGATGTCAGCAAAATCGATTATACAAGGCCAATCTCAGACACCATTACAAAGTTGACTACGCTTCAACCAAAACCCAAACTACTCTGACCATCTAGGTGATATCATTATTTTCACAAACTTCCAACATAAGAACTTTAAGAAACAACACAAATTTCATTCTGAAGTAAGATGTAGAGACACACAAGTTCAAATGGATAGCTGTCTCCAGATTTGAAACATTTACATGAATTATTTGACTGCATGATCATGATGTGAATGTGTTTAGAAATGGCAGCATCATAAAGAAGGCGAGATAGAAGGGGCTTACTATCTTGTGGAGGCAACACTCTGATAGTAGCACATAACTCTTGGATGGCAGGTGGAGGAGGAGAAGCAGTGGGACGGAAGTAGCCTGTATGCATGAGAACTGCAACAAAATTGCAACATCAATATTGTTTCAGTTCACATATAAACAAATTCTACAATTGTTACTGTTCATCATATCACAGCATACCAGCGACAAGATCAGAGTCATTTGTGTATATATCTGTCCCCCATAATTGTCCACCTCTTACCTGCACTTAATAAACTTAAAGACCTAAGCATGGGCATACTTATCTAATAGTTAATATCCAAACATGAAGCCATCAAACTATGCAGAGCAGAAATCCTGTAATATTAGAGCTAGCATGTCACATAATTGCTCTTATAGAGGTCTCTTCTCTTCTAATGAAAGTTGACCATCTGACGATTCACAGTAAAAATTTGAACACATCAGAACATAAAAGGCACCCACATATCATACAACTTATCTACCAACAAATTGACCTTAAAATTTAAGAACAGCCATATCTTTCAAAAATTCGGTTTGCAGACACAAAACACACATAAACATATAGAAGGAACCAAACCCCACACAACCGATCTCATCATTCAATTCCAAACCTTCCAAAACTTTCAGATAAAGGCTAGTTAAATTCACGTAATCAAACTAATAAGAATCAGACTATGAAGAAACCCTTATTCAGACAATGTGGAAAGGTTTGAAACTTTTTAAGGAAGCTAATGGAAATTCCATTGGTTGTTAGAACCTTACTATTCACAATTCAAATATTTCGATTCATTGAATATTACAAGCAACTAAAACAATAAATAAAAAATAGTAATTTATTGTTGAATTTTTTCAACAGATAGAGTTCATGGACGACAAACCTTTGGTAAATCAAACTTAAACCAATTAAAAATTAAATTTTCATAATAGAAAGGGAAGTGACAACAGCAATTTTCATATTAGAAGAATTATTACTTTTTATTAAACCCAGGAGATCTGGTAGTTTCAGTAGTTAGATGATAGCTTTAGAAGTATTATAACTTCTTGTGTCATTACAATGATCACAAAATAGCAATATGTTGAATTTTTTCAACCTTTTAAACTTCTGAGTCTTTGAATGACTTGGAACTAATAAATTAAATGAGCTGATACATTTTAGGTTTAATAACTTAGCATTTTTTATTTTTTTTAGAAGCATGCAGTATGTAATCATCCTTGGATAATACTGGCAATTAAAAGTTCTGACCCCAATGCATCCTTAGAATTTCCCACAAGCTCCCACACAAGAGACAATCAATATCTTGTGGTAAGATAGAAAGGCATGGTGAAACAAACAACAATCAGATGACGTAATGGGGAGTCCACAGCTCAAAGAGAATATCAATAACTATACCCTCACCTCTGACCCCCTTAGCATTTGTGCAAGCCCCATGGAGCCAAGAGATATACAATTCCAAGATAGTTTAAGAAAACATTAAAAAGGAAAGAAAAAAGACACATGAGAGAAGAAATAAATTATATGATGAAAACAAGCAAAAGTGTTAAATATTACAAACAGCAGCCTGCTTACTTGGCGATTTGTAGCAGTAATATGTTCTGCTGGTATTCGAATTTCAAGAGTGGGGCCCTTATGACTGCTTTCACTATTTTTATCAGATTGAGATGTTTCATACTCCTTCCATAATTTTATCAGCTCTTGCATGCATTCACTAACTTTATAAATGACAGAAGATACCTCAGATTTGCCTGGAGCACCAGAAGGTAAATTCAATAGCCATAAAAAGAAAATCAAGTAACTTGTGAACTACGATGTTATCAAGTTATTATTTTATCATCCATCAGCAAGCTCTAATATGTTTACTAATAGAAGTAATTTATGACACAGAGAACACAAATTTTTGACACAAGCCACACATTTGTTATGACAAAGAAACCTAAAAAGGCCCAGAAACTACCAATTAATAGAAGCTCAAGAAAATATTATACAGCACAATGAAGAAAAGAAAGGGAAAAGGGAAAAGGGAAATATGAAAGCTAACACCTCATTCTGGCATATCCAATGCATTAGGAGAGTGGAAAAAGAAAGAAGTTAAAATAATAATCTAATTAAGCAGTGATAGCTAATAATTTCAGTTTAAGCATTCCAATCACTACTCTGAAGGAGATCCCTATCACTACTCTGAAGGAGATCCCTATCACTACTCTGAAGGAGATCCCTTCATGCAACCCATTAGACAGAGCGCACGAATAAATTTCCAGCTTTGTAAAATGGAAATGGCAGCTTACCTTGACATCTGCAAGATATAAAGGAACTTGGTTATGATGAATTTAGACTATAGTTTACTCTTGAATTATTAAAGTGGAATGATGCTCAATTTAACCAATCTAAGAGAACAAACATGCTAAAGAATTCATGACAATGGAAAATTTGGTTAAAGGTTTCAGCAACAATAAAAGTAATTTTATCTTTAGAAACTATCATTGTAGGATAAATCTCAGGACACTTAGCTCCAATAATAGCAGTTTCCACTTTCATATCAAATATTTTAAAGCAAGTTTCCACACGGTAATCGTCAATAATCCAAAATCAATCATATGGATAACATACTTTCAGTTAAAACAGCAATTAAGAAGAATTGAAGAACATACCCCTCAAAGTCCTGAGTATGGGACCTAAAACGGGGTTCACAATTTGCCACTTGCGGGCTGCCCCTAGGCCGAAGCATCCTCTTGCGCTGCTGGACTCCATAGTTAAAAACTCCTCTTTCCCTTTCAGTTGCAATTTCAACATCTGCACATCCATCATCAGATTCTTTCCCACACATCGTGCTACCCTTCTCAGGTCTATCTCCTTCTATGCCGGCTTCTCTTTCTTTCTTTTTATCTTTAGCTTCTTTATCGACATTTTTCCAGTTATCAAAATCTTTCTGTTTCTTGGGCTCCAAAGCTGGATTTTCCTATTCTGAAATTCTGACATATCCATCCAAAGACTCCTTTTCATTGTGCAAACGCTCCTTTTCAGCTCCAGTTCCTGATTCTATTTTCATGTGGTCCTTCTCCCTCTCTTTTAACCTTTCCCTGTCTTTTGACAGATCCTTCCTCTCCCACTCCCACCTCTCTCCTTCTCTCTCTTCCTTCACCGACTCTTTTCCTTCAGCACTACTGTTGCCTACTTGCATACTTCCCCTTCGGTCACTTCTTCCCTTATCTCTATCTCCCCATTCACGGTGCTTCAAATCTTTCCTCTTCCTATCCTTGTCTTTAAATCTATCCTCACCTTTCAATTCAACTTTATTTTCTCCAACTGCCTCATGAACTTTGGCATGATCCCTCTCCTCAATACTGACACCTTCCTTTCCAATCTCAACAGGGCCTTGGGAATTTCCACGTGATATATGCCACGGATCCACATGTACACCTGCAGATTCCAAACATCTCTTTCCCCTATGGTATTCTTTGGGTTCCTTCCAATTCACCTGACTACTTGGAGGACCAAAACCATCCTTTTCTATCTTCATGTCATTCTTCGGCTCAATATGAGCTTCTCTGTCATGCTTTACTTCCTTATTGTCATCCCCTCTACTCTCAAACCTCACATCCTTTTCATTTTTATACAAGGCCAATCTCAGACACCATTACAAAGTTGACTACGCTTCAACCAAAACCCAAACTACCCTGACCATCTAGGTGATATAATTATTTTCACAAACTTCCAACATAAGAACTTTAAGAAACAACACAAATTTCATTCTGAAGTAAGATGTAGAGACACACAAGTTCAAATGGATAGCTGTCTCCAGATTTGTAACATTTACATGAATTATTTGACTGCATGATCATGATGTGAATGTGTTTAGAAATGGCAGCATCATAAAGAGAGCGAGATAGAAGGGGCTTACTATCTTGTGAAGGCAACACTCTGATAGTAGCACATAGTTCTTTGATAAGCTATTCTAAATACATCATTTGAAGCTAGCATTGCTGTTAGTAGACCGGTTGTTCACCATGAAAGTCCAATTAAATTTCCCTATAACACCCAGTAATGCCTACTTACAACAATGTCAGGTGGCCATGTCAGGGTTATGCAAATCAAACTCCCACGATAGTTTAGTTCTATAGAGAATCCCCATCTTTTCTGCTACCGCTTATTCCTTCTTACCTCCACCTGGGTTGGAGCTACAACTTCATAGCTATACATTAGGCTCCCTGGGTGCCTAAAATAACATCTCTTTATTCATATACATCACCTAATCTTATAGTGTGAGATCACCATCCATTTGATAACCTTCCATAAGAACTGCAACAGGAGTATTTCCTCTGATCTATCAACTAAACCAAACCCAAACTAGCCTTAAACTCGACAGCTTCGTTCCCTTCGTAATAGAATACCCAATACTTACTCATAGTATATGAAAATCATGACTATTACACAAAAACCAAATAAAAGCAGCCTCAAATTCATAAATTAAAACGGGGCAAAAAAAGAATCAATAAAGCAAGTTGACTTACATCAACAGAGCCTTTCTTGGCAACATTAGTCCAATCCTTAGCAGCCACACCAGTCTTCCAATCAAAATCAATATTCAAAGTCACTGCTGGCTTATGATCCGCCGCCCAAAAACACGCCATGTAATCCCCTGCATCCGACACCGTCAACGCAAACTGCCCTGATTCCACAAGCTCTGAATGATGATAATTATTCCCATAACTCGATGTCACCTACACCAGTAAAAAAAAAATTACAGGTAGCCACAAAAAATTTGTAAAGGAGATCAGGGGTCTTTTTAAATAATCTTACCCTGACAGTGAGTTTATACGAGTCGGGCAAGGGCTGGCCATCATGGGGGTTAACAATACTGTACTTTCCAACAGTCATAGAATTGCTTTTGATGTCTTCTGCTATGCATTTCGTGTTTCCTGATTCTAGCTCGAAACGAATTGATTTTGATGTAGAGGATAAAATCGCAATCACAGTTGTTATTAGGAGGAGATAAAGGTTGAATCTTGACATAATGGTGGTGGTAGATTGCGAGCTGAGATTGTTTTATAAACTCTTGGATGGACAATTTTTTTCTCTCTCTCGTTCTCTTTAGGTTTGCTTTGAGGCGAATCGGTATCAGTTTTGCTAGCAAGAGGAGGAGGTCCGAACAGCGATTGAATTATTGACAGCTGGTAGTATTTGATTGATTGAGACACGTAACTATACAGAATAAATAAATAAAACTGTCTGGTTAGCACATTTGTGTTTAATAGCTGTAAAGCCCTGCGCTGTGAACTTGTTGGGCTTCTCCCTCTGTACCAAACCAAATTGGACTGGATTTACAAAACGGAGCTCATGATCCCTCTCCTCAATACTGACGACTTCCTTTCCAATCTCAACAGGGCCTTGGGAATTTCCACGTGATATATGCCAAGGATCCACATGTACACCTGCAGATTCCAAACATCTCTTTCCCCTATGGTATTCTTTGGGTTCCTTCCAATTCACCTGACTACTTGGAGGACCAAAACCATCCTTTTCTATCTTCATGTCATTCTTCGGCTCAATATGAGCTTCTCTGTCATGCTTTACTTCCTTATTGTCATCCCCTCTACTCTCAAACCTCACATCCTTTTCATTTTTAACACTTTGTGAATCCCTCCTTGCCTCTCCATACATCTCTTTTGCATCAGTCCTTGGGTCACGGTTTTCAATCCGGTAGTCTCTGCTGTCCTTGGAATCCCTTGATTCAGGCCTGCTTTCAGGAGCAACATTAAAATGAGAATCCATGTGTGATTCATTTGAAGATGGTGGCATTCGATACATCGAATGCAAAGGTGATCTTCTATCTACATCTCGAGATTCAGTTCTGGGAATCTTAGCCACCCTAACATCCGGACCCATCTCATATGGTAGATGGTACTCATTTGAAACCCCTGATGTCAGCTTAGAATACGAACCTGTATCTTCATGAGGAGGGAATTTCAAAGAAGAAGAATGACAACCCTCTTCATGCGATCTTTTAGCAGGAGCACCACTCATACTCTATATCAACAACTTAACCTAATAAGAAATCAAAAAACAAAACAATAATCCTCTAATAAAACGAGCATTCACCCCCCCCCCCCCCCCCACCATCACAAAAACAAGAATTAACCTTTTTTCCAACCAACCGAAACCCTCCAAATCCAAGTACAAAAAAAAAAAGATTTAAACTAAAAAACACCAAAATGGAGTCAGCAATGCTCGATATAGACTGCTTCAAAAACTTGAAACAATAAAACTATACATAAAATAGTAAACTTTAAAAATTCAACAATCGACAATGGCAAAAAGTTTCAAACTTTCACACTCTCACGAATCATAAACTTGAAATTGAAACTCCTCCTCTCACAAATTACAATGAGAGGAGAATAAATCAACAAGACTTTCAAAATGGACCACCTTTCTCTCTAAAAAACTTAGGCTTTGAATTCTAAACACAGATCTTCGATAGAGCAATCTTTTTATGGAAACCAAAAAAAAACCCGAAACATAAACCAAACAAATTACTCAAAAACATTGAAATGACAAAACTAAGAGAGGGTTTAGTTAGTTTCTTTACCTTTGTTGTTGCTGTTGCCTGTGTCAATTCCCTGTCTGCTTCTTTCTTTCTTTCTGTGTCTTTCTCCACTTTTGCTCTGTTTTTTGCTTTTCTACTGTACGCTAAGCTAGCTGAAGGTAAGCCGAATCCAACGCTTGCCTATTGGGCTCACACTTATTTTATTCATTTACAGCCCATAGAAACAAAAGTCCATTTTATAATACGAGGAATAAACAAAAGGCCCAAGAGTCGGGTCATAAATTAGCCACCTGTACCAGATCAATTCAAAATAGTATATTTTAAGATTTTAAAAAAATATTAAATAATTTCGTTTTCAAAATATAAAATAAAGTAAAATAAAATATTATTGAATTCTAAATTTGACACGGCCAAATACTAGATCAACAAGAAACTAGATTGATTGGTTAAGTCAGATTTATAATATTAGAAAAAATAGTTATAAATTCAGTTTAATTCATTTTTAATCAGGATGGGTTATTATTCTATCATATTCTTAGTTGAATAATGTATGACTTCTTACTTTTACTTGTTCTTACTTTCCTACAAATTAAGGTTAATTTCAATTATTTTATATTTTTCTTTGAAATGATTCATATGTGCTGATTTGAGGTGATCATTTTCGGTTTGGTTCGGTTTTTATCAAAAAAAAAAGTAACCAAACTGATTTTTAAAAAAAAAACTGAAACCGGTTCAAACTGACAAGTTTTGGTTCGGTTTTTTAGAATAAAAACCAGTTCAAACTAGTTTGATACGGTTTTTCCGGTTTGGCTCGGTTTTTTTGGTTTTTTAGGTTTTTTTGGTTTTGCTCGGTTTTGATCGGTTTGGCTCAGTTTTTTTCTCGTTCGGCTCGGTTTTTTTCCGGTTCTTATTTTCTATATGGGATTTTTCTGGTCTATCAAAACTAATAGCTACCAAGTTTGTAAAGGCTTTTTATGTTTTTTTGCTTAGCAACACTTTACAGATATCCTCTATTTCTACATCTGTAGTAACATTAGTTTACTACACGTGCCCTAACCACCCCAGATCTATTATAGTTGTTCTAACATTTCATTCGATAAACTCTCCACAATTTCCAACCAATAGACATGCTTATCTGAAGTTTGGAATGTTTCCATTACACAGTTTACTGGAGTTTAGAATGTTCCCATGACATAGTTCATTAAGTGTTTATCTTTTTTGTTCATCTATGAGGGCACTAATTTTCATTGCCTTGCAAGGTGTTTGCACTTTTCCAATTTTCTTGTCGCTGCTGTTGTCCATTAACTCATATTTCTGGACTTCTATGTTAGTAAAATGATTAATGTTTCAATTTTGATGCCTGCATAATGTATCAGGATAAAATACAGCATTAGTATTGTTGCTGACAAGGGTCTGAAAAAGCCTCTCTATACTTGTACACGTTTGAAGAAGGGGGAAGTTCTATATTTAGAAACACATTCATGCAGGTATCCCTCTTTTTTTTCTCCTTTGTGCTTTCTAACTTGATACTGCACGTAGGTTTTGGAGGCACATTTTATTGTCTTATAGTAAAATTGCTTTAGCTTCAGTATTGTATGGTTTTCATTTCTTTCTATAACTTGCTTTTTTGTCTTAATAGTAAAATTGCTTTAGCTTCTGTATTGTATGATTTTCATTTATTTCTATAACTTGCTATAAGTTGCCACAGAATTTCTTGATGATGACTTCTGTAATTTCAGGCATTATTTGTTTTCTTGTTTGCTCATGCATAGAAAACAAAATTATATTTTTATATATATGTAAAATATTTAGTAAACGGGCATTTTTTTTGTTCAAGTCTGAGGTATTGAAATCATGAAGTTCATCTGGTGAATTCTTAGTGATGTTCTGATTCTGAATTTTTGATTTCTTATGTGAAGATACGAGCTCTGTTTTACAGGAGAGAAAATGGGAAAGTGACACAGGCTTCTCACTCAGGTGCATGAAGAGACAGATAAGTTCCACAGTCACCACCCACATTCCTCAAACGGTGAGAAGCAGGACTGTGATAATGTTCTTTTTGATGTATTCCGGTGGTCACGCTGTAAGAAACCACAACCACAGAAGGTCATGCAGTCAGTTGGGATCCCATTGGAACATGTTGAGGTACTTCATTTCAATTTCTTTCCTTGAAACATCTCTTCATATTTAGATGTTAAAGTTTGGCATATTTTCACGAAGCCAAATAAGGAGACTGCAGAAGAAACTCGTATTGTCAGCTTGTAGCTACGTTTTTCTTCAGTTTTTTTCCCCCTTCTAGGCTGACTGCAACATCTGTGATTTTGAACAGGTGTTGGAGGAGAATCTTGACTGGGAGGATGTGCAATGGTCATAAACTGGTGTTTGGATTGCTGGAAAAGAACACGCACTTGCTAGGGTGTGCTTTCTATCTCCAAGTTAGCTATGGCTTCATGTGTATCTACAAATAGTTGTGTAACAATGTGATGTATGCAGGAATAATAGTTGGTTTTTAATGGTTTTATTTCTTAAATAAGTCAAACAATTGAAGTTAAATCTCTTTTCTTTTCAGTTTATAAAAAATCGACTGGACTACTCTATCCGTACCAGAGTATTTGAGCAACCAAAACAGAAGCACTGGAACTTTGAATATTGGGAAATCTGGCATTTCTTCCATGTATATAAATCCATTACAAGCAATCTAATGACAAAAAGGAAAGCATCTTTCTGCAATTTCTATTTCGATTGAACACCATAATCACTTGGCAGCAGGATGGATGAAAAATAAATCATCTGTATCCATGTTCTCCTGCCTACTTGGAACACCATTAAAAAACTAGCAAGAATAATGAAATTCAACACAAGCTGATGATCCCAGTTCTTTGCCAAAAGCAAATAGTAACAGAAAAGTCAGGGTCGGTTAAACCAACTAGCTAGAATTCGTGTGTTGAAATACAAAAAACTATCAGGGAAACGAGAGATCACGGAGACTAAATCTTGATTAGAACATTCCAACCCTCACATCAATTCGGTTAGATTAAATGATAATACAAGCTTACACAATCCCACAACGCAAGTCTACTCAATCACTGCTTTAATTTGCCAATAATCTCAAAGCACGAAACCGTAACAAAAATGGTGAATGACCAATTAAGATTTAAAGATTTGATCTTGTTTTAGCTTTTACAAGAACCAGATCTCATATAACAACTGACATTGATCATCTTAGTATATTTTTCACTCCGTAGATCTGGTGCCAAAGCCTAAGGGATAACTGTGCCAGATGGGAAGCAATGACAGAGCCCACTCTTACAAGCATATAGTTCCGACTCCATGTCAAAACTTACGATCCATGCTAGCTGGTGGCCCGAGCCCTCTATAACAAGCATATATTTCTGGATAATTGATTTTCTTAGGAGTTTCTTCTATCTTCATCTATTGTTCTCGCGACTCTGGTTTTTTTATTAAAAAAATACATGAATGTTTTAGCATCTAACAGTAGACTCAACGATTGAAACAGTATAATGTACGTAAACATGTTGAATAGTTAGTGTGAATAAATAAAGCAGGTGATTCATGAAATTAAAAATAATTGCCTGTGCTTCCCTACGAGATCAGCTGTTACTGACAGACTAAAAATAAGTTAGCTGTACTGATTAAATTAAAACAACAAAAAGGAAAAGGGTGAAAAGCTTGATATAGTAGATGGGGAATTTTCCTAAGCAGTACTGTTATTTCTGGCCAAGTGATTTTCTTTGGAGTTTCGATCTTCATTAATTGTTCTCATGAATCTGGTTTTTTTTTTATTTATTAAAAAGTACATAACACCTTTGTTTTAGCATCTAACAGTAGACTCAAAGTAATGTGAACACGTTGAATAGTTATTGTTTTTGAATAAATAAAGCAAGAGATTCATGAAAGTGACATTGGTGGTTTCCAGGAGGCAGTGAGACTAGTCTTTGCATACAGGACAAAGAAAGCACAAGGCATTTACAATTACTGATAGGTGGAGTTGTAGCTTCCAGCCAATTTCTATTGACTTCTCCAAAGAAAAAAACATAAAGTTGCTTGCAAATTGCAGTGACTTTTTTAATAGCTAGTCTTCCACTGAGAGAGAGATCTCTCAGTATACCATTGATTTCCTAATTTCCCTCACCAAATTTCTTAAACCTTTCTCATGATCTGTGCTTCCTTTTTCTGATTGAATCGAATCATCGCGTATTCTGTTCTTGATCTGTATCTTTCTTGCTTGAAAGGTAAATCCTACTTTCTTTTCTTGTTTTTCTACCACTAATTTTGTTTCAAATAAGATTTGCCCATTTGATTGTAGAATTAATAAGTAGGATTGTAGATTGATCAATCAAGTAGAACTTAATTGTATATGTGTTGCTTGATCTATTTTAGAACTCAAAACTCATATTTAGCTTTGTTCTTACATATTGCCATCAACTTAAACTACTTATCTTAAAAACAGCTGCTCTCAAGGTTTCTTTTGTTTGTTGAGTGCCTCTTGTCAGCTTGACAGGTGACTAGTTAGTTTGCCTACTCTTCCTCATATTCTTGTACTTAGATTTTCAGATCAGCTTTCCCAGAGTTTCAACATTGGGGCGCGTCCACACGTTTCCCCACTCAGCAATTAGCTTCAGATTCTTTTGTTAAAATTCTTTTGAATCCAGGTAAAGTGTTTATACTTCATCTTCTTCATTTTGTTGCTGTCTTTGTTTTTGAATCTTTTTTAGTAAACCGCAAGCTGTTGAAATCTTATTGAGAAACTTTTAAAGTCCTTGCCTTCTAGAGTTCATACCAAATTCATTGTTAATATTATTTGTTTTGATTCTTCCAAATAAAAGCATGAGTTTGAGTTCTATGCATTATAGAACTCAAACTCATATTATAACTTTGTTCATTTTGCTTTCAACTTCAACTGTTTATCTTCAAAAAAGCCGAGTTTCTTCCAAATTTTTATCTTAGATTACTTTAATTTTCTGACAATTATTTAAATTTTTTTATCTGCTTGAAGTGCATCTCTATAGGAAAATATATAGTTAAGTGCTTGCCTATTTAATTTTAGAATTTGTAATGATTGATTTAATTATACAGATCCAGTTTATTTTGCGAACACACTTAACGGCATTGTTTTGTAAGATTGCAGTTGCACTATTTTATTTCTTTGCTTACTTATTTAAAAAATAATGATTTCTTCTAAATTTTCATTTTAAGATTGAGTTCTTATTTTCCAATTAATTCAACATCCATTTTTATGCGTTACTTTTGACAATTTTTCATTTGATGTTTGAAGGGCCAAAGAAGTTAGCGGTGAAAATGGCTAGACAGAAGGATCGATTTTGGGATCATGTTGAGAAGCTGGATGATGGTCGTTTCAACTGTACATTTTGTGGCTTTAAATTTGCTGCTGCTGCTTCCATTTCAAGGATCAAATGGCATTTGTCAGGAGAGGAAGGGCATGGTGTTGCAGTTTGTGGGCAAGTTCCTCAACAAGTTCAAGAAGCAGCATTTCTAGATATGCGACATTGCAACAAAAGACATAAAGGCATAGCAAGTTCAAGCAATTTTAATGATAATGCCATTTCAACCACTCCACAAGAACAAAACAATGAAGTCGACAATGTGGCAGGAGATGCAGGAACGACACAAGAAGCGGATAGAATGGGTCACCCACTTGGAAGAAGTGTGGAAGAGTTCAGTAGATGGTTAATGGAGGATGATACAGAGAATGGGACTGGAGGAGTAGTGCAGCCTGGTGCAGGAGCTAGCTCTTCTGGAGGGCTTACAAGCAACACAAATGAGACTCCAGGAGATCCATTACCTACTAGCTCTACAAAGCTAGTGGGTAAAGCATTTGAACAGAATACAAATCTGATATGGTCTTGGTTAATGGATGATGAAGTCTCGACAATTGGCATTTACGGAATGGGGGGAGTCGGTAAAACGACAATGATGAAACATATCCATAATAAGCTTCTAGAAAGACTAGGCATTTCTTATTGTGTTTACTGGGTGACCGTGTCTCGAGATTTCAGCATTGAAAGATTGCAAAATCTTATTGCTAAATGTCTTGGATTTGATCTTTCAAGTGAAGATGATGATCTGCGTAGAGCTGTCAAATTGTCGAAAGAACTAAGGAAGAAACAAAAATGGATTCTAATTTTAGATGATTTGTGGAACACTTTTGAGCTACACGAAGTGGGAATTCCTGACCCGGTGAAAGGATGCAAGCTGATTATGACAACTCGATCTGAAAGGGTTTGTCAACGGATGGATAGCCAAAACAAAATCAAAGTGAAGCCACTTTCGGAGAGTGAAGCTTGGGATTTGTTCAACGAAAAACTTGGACATGGCATAACATTTTGCCAAGATGTGGAACGAATTGCAGTAGATATTGCAAGGGAATGTGCTGGTTTGCCATTGGGCATTATTGCAATCGCAGGAAGCTTGAGGAGGGTGGATGACCTACATGAGTGGAGGAATACATTGAAGAAATTGAAAAAATCAAAATGTAGGGACATGGAAGATAAGGTATTCCGGTTGTTGAGGTTTAGTTATGACCAGTTACATGATTTAGCACTACAACAGTGTCTCTTAAACTGTGCATTATTTCCTGAAGATCATGAGATTGTAAGGAAGGAGTTGATAGATTATTTGATCGATGAGGGGGTAATTGAAAGAGTGGAGAGCAGGCAAGAAGCAGTTGACGAGGGCCACACTATGCTTAATAGACTTGAAAGTGTCTGCCTATTGGAAGGTGCTAAAAACATGTATGGTGATAGATGTGTCAAGATGCATGACTTGATTAGGGATATGGCCATCCAAATACTGCAAGAGAACTCTCAAGGCATGGTTAAAGCAGGTGCACGGTTAAGAGAAGTGCCGGGTGCAGAGGAGTGGACAGAGAATCTTACTAGAGTTTCACTGATGCATAACCAGATTGAAGAAATTCCTTCCACGCATTCACCGAGGTGTCCCAGCCTTTCAACTCTATTGTTATGCGACAATTCACAGTTGCAATTTATTGCAGATTCATTTTTTGAGCAGTTGCATGGGCTCAAGGTTCTTGATCTGTCTCGTACAGGTATTACAAAACTACCTGATTCTGTCTCTGAATTGGTGAGTCTCACTGCATTACTGCTCATTGATTGTAAGATGTTAAGGCATTTACCGTCATTAGAAAAGCTCAGGGCACTGAAGAGGTTAGATCTCTCTGGTACTCGGGCACTTGAAAAGATTCCTCAAGGCATGGAATGTCTATGCAACCTGAGGTATCTTAGAATGAATGGATGTGGTGAAAAGGAGTTTCCTAGTGGGTTGTTACCTAAGCTCTCTCACCTGCAAGTCTTTGTATTGGAGGAGTGGATTCCTCCTGCTACCAAAGATAATAGAAGAGGACAACCTGCTCCGGTAACAGTTAAAGGAAAGGAAGTAGGAAAGTTTGGTATGCCATTTTGAAGGTTACTCAGACTACGTGGAGTATCTCAAATCTCGGGATGAAACCAAATCACTAACCACATACCAAATTCTTGTAGGACCACTGGATAAGTATCATTATGGTTATGATTATGATTATGATGGTTGCAGAAGGAAAACAATTGTTTGGGTTAACTTGAGTATCGACAGAGATGGAGGTTTTCAGGTCATGTTTCCAAAGGACATTCAACAACTGACTATTGATAATAATGATGATGCAACAAGTTTATGCGATGTTTCCTCTCAAATAAAGTATGCAACTGATCTGGAGGATATCAAGATTTTTAGTTGCTATAGCATGGAGAGCTTGGTTTCATCTTCTTGGTTCCGCTCTGCTCCACTACCATCTCCATCTTACAACGGTATATTTTCTGGTCTTAAACGGTTTAATTGTTCTGGTTGTAAGAGCATGAAGAAGTTGTTCCCTCTTGTCTTGCTGCCAAGCCTCGTAAACCTCGAAAATATTAGAGTTTCTGACTGTGAGAAGATGGAGGAGATAATAGGTGGAACAAGACCAGATGAAGAGGGGGTTATGGGTGAAGAAACCAGCAGCAGCAATATCGAATTCAAACTCCCAAAGTTAACGATGTTGGCATTGGAGGGATTACCAGAACTGAAAAGGATTTGTAGTGCAAAACTGATTTGCGATTCTATCGGAGCAATTGACGTAAGAAATTGCGAGAAAATGGAGGAGATAATAGGTGGAACAAGATCAGATGAAGAAGGGGTTATGGGTGAAGAAAGCAGCACCGATCTCAAACTCCCCAAGTTAATATTTCTGCAATTGATTAGATTACCAGAACTGAAAAGCATTTACAGTGCAAAATTGATTTGCGATTCTCTCCAATTAATTCAAGTAAGGAATTGTGAGAAGCTGAAGAGGATGGGAATTTGTCTTTCGTTGCTTGAAAATGGCGAGCATCCTAATGCTAAGGATGTCCTTCGTCCCTTTTTAAAGTTGGTTAAAGGATGATATTAAATTAAAAGTAAGCAATGTTGTTTTAATTGGATTTTAATGATTTAACCTAAAGCTACGTGTCCACTTAATGACTGATGTGCTTCTTCCCTTTGTGTAGTTTGAAATGTTGGCCATCTATAACATTGCCCTTTGTAGAATGGGCTTGGGAGACGACAATGCCCCTTGATATAAATAATGAATTACGGGTAAGCATATGTTCTCCTTTTCTCTCTCTCAACATCAATCTCTTCCCTCTCTCTTAAAACATCAAATGCAAGTCTCTCTCTCTCTCTCTCTCTCTCTCTCTCTCTATATATATATATATATATATATATATATATATATATATATATATATATTAGATTTGACCCACAGGTAAGGAAGCCAGACGAAGACGAGTGAAGCATTTAGAGAGCAACAACACATTTTAGCCAAATTCAACTACAAAGAAGGTTTGCTCTTATTTTATTTTATGACAGCATGATTTTATGTTTTATGATACTCGTAGGAGGAGATTGGTGACTTAACAGAAAGAGGGTCTTCTTTCCCGCCACTGTGTAATATGGAATCCATATAACGTTGTGAGTTGGAGTTCTTCTACTTCTACTACCTTACGAGAAAAACTTTTTAACTGTGCTGTAGACCATCCAATTAACTGATATATTTGTAGCTAGTGTGTTACATTCTCTAGTACTAGGTGTAGAAACTGGAATGTGGTAGCCATAGAAACTGGGACAGTAGCTGGAGCAGTTTCTGTTGCCCTTCTAGTACTAGGTGTCATTTAGAGAAATGGCTGGCTTGGTGGCAAACTCTCCGCAGATAGAGACATTGGTATTTCTTTTGGGCTCCTTGTAAAAGGGGAACAAAAAATAGAAAGTTCTTTGGCATCTATACTTGGACTGCAAAATTAACTACTCAATTCTCATTATATTTTCTTTGAAGATTTAAAAATATTTTCTATGAATTCGCTAGCTCTTCAACATTTTCCTGTCAACTAGAATTACTCTGTTTAATATTCTTTTTAAGATACTGAAAACAAAACAGAACTTTTTTGATGAACATTTGAATATTCTCTGACATCCAAAATTGCTGTCTGGCAGAGCTTAGGGATCTAGATCTTCAAACAGGACTTTTCACACTAAAACAGATGAAAGCTGCCACCAAGAACTTCGATGCAGCAAACAATGTCGGGGAGGGTGATTTTGCTTCTGTTTTCAAGGTAACTGAATGTTTAATGTTTTCTCTCATCTGTCCTTACTACACTATATAAGTTTGCAGTGGAAAAATAGCTGTAGCAATAGGTCAAATGTTCTCTATAAACTCTTTGGATTCTTTCTAGTTTTAGATGTAGAACAGAAAATAATGACAGCAGAGCAAATTATTAATTGTTAGCCATAAGTTTGAGGTGGGAACTTTCCATTATTGAATGCAGGGTTCGTTATCAGATGGAACTGTGATTGCAGTGATGCTGCTTTCCTCAAAATCTAAGCAAGGAAACCGTGAATTTGTGAATGAGATAGGAATGATATCTGCACTGCAACATCCAAATCCTTGTAAAGTTGTATGGATGTTGTGTTGGAGGAAACCAATTTATGCTTGTGTCGTGTACATGGAAAACAATTGCCGGTCCCGTGCTCTATTTGGTGAGTCAATTTCTTCCTTCCATCAGAAGCATTTTGTAAAATATTTGATGCTATTATTGGTTTAATGCTCATCGGAAAACATCACATAGTATCTGTAAGTGAACTAGCTATTCTTATGTTTCTTGTCAATTTTTCATCGTTGCTTGTAATGTTTCGTCAAATTCGCAAACTATTCAACCTGGTAAACAACATTTTTTTTATCTGCCGAAGACATTTTGTAGATGGACAAACATATATCTGCTTTTGTCGTTCTTTATTTCTGCTGAACTTCCTATACTCATTTTACCATTTTGAATATATTATAGCATCCTTATTTGGATTTATCAGGGATTCTGCCAGGCCTATGTTTTGCAAGAGAGAGGAAGTCTTTCCGAGGTGGTTGATCCAGAATTGGGGTCAGAGTATTCTTCAGGGGAGGCTATGGTGATACTAAATGTCGCTCTCTTATGCACCAATGCGTCCCCAACTCTTAGGCCTACAAGGTCTCAAGTTGCGAGCTTGCTCGAAGGTCAAACTTCTGTTTAGGACCTTCTTTCTGATCCTGGGTTTTCCGTGATCAACACAAAATACAAGGCTATAAGAAACCATATCTGGCAGAATCCAAGCCAAACTTATAGCATGTCTATAAACGGATCATACTGTTCTGATTCCACAAACTCTTACGGAGAACCAGGCCATCTGCTGAGAGTTAGTTCAGTTAAATCTAATTAGTAAATGTTGTATCATATATATTATCTTGAAATCATTTGCAGATTCCAAATTCATATGTTAAAAATTCAAATTTTTTTTTTCAGAATCAGTTTTGTTTATTCAATGATAATGAATATCATCCGAACTACGAGTAAATGACAGGAAACAAACTCACTGGATCTGTTCCTCAATGCCTTCTAGAAAGAAACAAGAATGTGTGTGTCTGTTTCTGCAAGATTTATATTTCGACTTGAAGTTCTGCTTCAACCCAAAGATGTCATGCTTCAAAAGTTACCATAAAAAATAATTCTTAATTCAAGAACTTCACTTGGGATCTATGGAGATGCTAAATGTCGCTCTCTAACGCACCGATGCGTCTCCAATCTTAGGCCTACAAGGTCTCAAGTTACGAGCATGCTCGAAGGCCGAACTCCTGTTCCGGACCGTCTTTCTGATCCAGGGTTTTCCGCGATCAACTCAAAATACAAGGCTATAAGAAACCATTTCTGGCAGAATCCAAGCCAAACTTATAGCATGTCTATAAACTTATAGTAATATTGATTATTATTATATAATATGATGGACGGTTGAATTTGAATTTTTGATATGAGCTAATATATATTTTTGAATTGATTTCTGAATTGATAGCTTTTCATTTAATCGATGTCAAGAGTGGAGCCTTGAGATATGAATCTGTTTGTTTGACTATTATAAGAACCTATGATATGTCAATTAGAACATCCATACTAATAGGGTAGTGTTAGTCTTTGTGCACATTGTATCTAAATCCTAGTTGGTGGGGGGAATCACTAATCTATAAGGACTAATCATCACACAGTATAAAGCCTTATGTTTATTGCATTTTGATTTTTTGACAAGCTTTACCTTCTAATATTCTTGTTATAGTCTATTTGAAAAACTTTCCTATAAAAACTTAAAACCATATTTATATATATATTTTTTATTGTTGCATTACCTCGTGTGTATATATTGAATGTTATCAACTCACCCCCTCATTATTTATCTTTTTCATGTTTACAGCTTGGTAGCATGTCATTTTTATTTGACCTTCAGAACCTGTTTTTTTTGTTGTAATTAAAACTTTTTCTTATGTTTAGTTAGTGCTCTACAACTATGAATTTGTATTAGCTCTTGTATTAAGATAATTAAATTATATTATGAAGTTAGTTTTGTTATTACTATTACGTTGAACTCTGATTGACTTATTTAAATGATAAGTTCGTATGTGAGTTTAGGTTCGCATAGGTATGAAACTTTAAAGGGGATCTTGCTTAAGTGGCGGTTATGAATCCGAGAATCGGGTCATGACAATTAGCTTTGTTCTTAATTACATGTTCATTTTGTTATCAACCTCAACTACTTATCTTAAAAACAAGGAGAATTTCTTCCAAATTTTTATTTTAGATTGTTTTTTTTTTACAATTATTTAAAGTATTCAATATTTGTTATAATTTTTTTTTTATCTTCTTAAAGTACATCTATAATTGTAGTAATTTTCGGTACAACCTTATCATTTGGTGAATAAAACAATTAAAGCCTTTAATAAAAAATATAATGTAATGTTCCACATATTAGGGAAAACAATTATCATTTTATATGAAAATCAAGTAAAAACTATATTATATTTAACAAAATACCAATTTGGAATTTAAGAGATAGATATTGATGTAAATATCTGATCTTGAAACATGAGTTATAGACTCGATTATATTTAATAATTTTGATTTTTGGCACTAATGTTTTATTTAATAAAAAAAATTTTAAAAAAACCCTTAGCAAAGAATTGTTCCATCCCAAAATAAAAAATAAAAAAATAAGTAGGGCTATATAGACAAAATACCTTCCAATATTAGAAAAAAAATGTTAATATTTTATTCATAAACTAAGTAAAAATTAAATCATATTACATTAAACAAAAATCATAAAATCCAATAAAAAATTCAATAGAAGCTTAACATTAAGCAAAAAAAAAAAAAAAAGACAAGAAAATCAATTGGAAAAAAGGCCTCAGCCCGCATGGCCAGGCTAACTAGTTTTTTTTTTTCTATTTTGTAAATGGCATATGGCTTATTGTCTACCCATAATGGTTATGAAAATAAATAAGTAGGTGACGCATCGCCTACTTTTCCTTAGATTCCAACCATAGTGGTAGCTAGAAATCAAGGTTGATGTGTTGTTTTTACCAAGAAATCTATTTTTCAACTATTTTGACCCAAAATACACTTAAAGACATCCTATACACCTTTATAAACACGAATATAACCTTAAATAACCAAACAAATCTGTCCAAAAACCTAAAGTCAACCCTAAATCAAAAGGCTTCCCGAGCTCACTCCATCATTTTCGGGCAAGTTAAAAAAAATAAAGAACATCTATGTGAAACTCTTCTAATTTTTTTTAAAAAAACTTGTTCATACCAAAATCAACTCTTTCATGGTTGAAATCGTTGTCAATCAAGATTTTCTTTCTCCTCTACCAAAATCCAACCACTCTCTCTTCTCTCTTGAATTAGGGACTTAAAATTAAGAAAAATAAAGTTTTAGATTAAAATTGTATTTTTAAAATTTTGAGGGATTGAATATTTATAACTTGAAAAGCATGGGGACCAAAATGAACTTTTCATGCTAATTTTTAAACTGCCATCCATTTTATCCACTTCTTTTAATGTGGTCCTTTTTCTTTGAATCTTATATGGCTCAACAAATTTAAAGCAATTGTGTTTTAATTTAGCGCCAAAATGATGCAATCGGTTAAAAAGAAAATTTTATGACAAAAAAGAAGCGGAAAAAATAAACATACTGAGCCTACATTAAAATTCAAGCGTATGAATAGTGTTTTGGTTCTGCACTGTATATGCCACAACGTATCGAATTTCCTATAATAATTAGAATATAATAGTTCTTATTAATGAGTTTTGACCATTTTATGGCTGAGGATGATTTTAAACAAAATGCCAGTCTTGTAAGATTTGATATTACTTGTTTTTTTAAAGTATTTTTTTATTTAGAAATATATTAAAATAATATTTTTTTTATTTTTAAAAAATTATTTTTAACACCATAAAATCGTAAGAATATAACAAAAATCAATTTTAAAAAAATTTAGTTTTTTTTCAAAAATTGCCAAACATCGTTGCTTGAAAAGCTGAAGAGGATGCCAATTTGTCTCCCGTTGCTTGAAAATGGCCAGCCATCTCCTCCCCCTTCTCTTAGAGATATCTATGCAACGCCAAAAGAATGGTGGGAGTCAGTAGTGGAGTGGGAGCATCCTAACGCTAAGGATGCCCTTCGTCCCTTTGTAGAGTTTGGATAAGATGGGTAAGCATCGTTCTTTCTGAATCTCTCAATTTGCTTTTAATTTAAGTTTAATGAATTAGAATCAATTGTTGTGTGTATACAAGGACTAAATAAGTTATTCTACAAGCTGTTTTCCTATTACTTCACTCATGTTGGATCTCGTGAAATTAAGTTCAAAATGTTCAAATTAATTTTGTTATTTTTATTTTTGAATATTGTATTAATTTCCTATTACTTCACTCAGCTACAACTACTCAATCATTGATGAATGTGTATTATTAGATTTGACCACAAGTAAGGAAGCCAGACGGGGACAGGTAAGGAACTGTTTGGAAACGACAACTCGTGTTTTTAAAAATATTTTTTTTGCTAAAAATTATTTTTTTATATTTTTGGATCGTTTTAATGCGTTGATTTTCAAAATAATTTTTTTTTAAAATATCATTTTAATACATTTTTAAGTAAAAACACTTTGAATCACAACTGTTACCACAATCCCAAACATACATGTGGACCTCAGTCATGTAACATATTGACACCCAGAAAAATAAAAACTCAATTTCTAAAATTATAATAGTAAACTGTGTATATATATGTGTGTGTGTGTTTTTTGAATTTTTTAATAAATTTCTAAATAATCATTCTGTTTTAAAAATAATATACAAGATTATTTATATTGTAATTAAATTGATTTAAAAATCAAATTAAAGTAATCAAATCTAACTAAGAAAGAAATTAAAAAATAAATTCGACCAACATTTTTGAGCGATGATATGTGTTAAGAAATATATTTATTTTATTTTATTTATTAAGGGTAGAATAATATTTTTAGTTTAGCGTGTATATACTTGCCATGTATTTAGGTTAAAACATGTATTTCAAAAATTAGAGGATCAATAAAAACTCAAGCCTCATTCTCTTTTATGTTCGTATTTTTCTTTGTTTAAATTAGGTTGTACTTAAATATGGTATAGAACTAATTTTATGGAATGAAGTTTAATCTCAAACAACTTATCTAGTCTCAAACATTATTGCTCGTTGGTTGTGAAAAGTTAAGACATGTACCATTGTCAGCAAAGCTCATGGAAATGAGGAGGTTGGATCTCTATAGCACTGCACTTGAAGATATTCCTCAAGGCTTGGAATGTCTATCCAAACTGAGGTATCTTAGAATGAATAGCCGTGGTGGAAAGGAATTTCCTGGTGAGATATTACGTAAACTCTCGCACTTGCAAGTCTTTATACTTGGATGGGGACAAAATGCTCCGATGACAGTTAAAGGAGAGGAAGTAGGATGCTTGAAAGAAGTTGGAAGATTTGGAATGTCATTTTAAAGGTCACTCTGACTTAGAGAAGTTTTTCAATTCTCGGGACAAGACCCGATCACTCAAAACTTGCAAAATTTGTGTAGGACAGTTTGAGGAGAATGATGGTTACAATGTAAAAACGTGTTGTAGAGATAACGCAGTGGAGTTCGGTAATTTGAGTGTAAACAAAGATAGAGATTTTCAGGAAACATTCCCAAGAACTAATAATGGTGGTAGCATGGAGAGCTTGGCTTCATCTCCTTGGTTTTGGTCTGGTCCACTAACATTGGCATCTTATAATGGTATATTTTCTGGTCTTGAGGAGTTCTATTGTTTTGGATGTACAAGTATGAAGAAGTTGTTCCCTCTTGTCTTCCTGCCAGACCTAGAAGTGATTGAAGTTAGTAATTGTGAGAAAATGGAGGAGATAATAGAAACAAGATCAGATGATGAAGGGCTTATCGGTGAACTCGAACTTCCAAAGTTGAGAGATTTGAAATTGATTGAATTACCAGAATTGAAAAGTATTTTTAGTGAATAACTGATTTGCCATTCTCTCAGAGTAATTCACGTAAGAAATTGTGCGAAGCTGAAGAGGATGCCAATTTGTCTTCCGTTGCTTGAAAATGGCCAGCTATCTCCTCCCCCTTCTCTCAGAGAAATCTATATAGAACCAGAAGAATGGTGGGAGACAGAATTGAAGTGGGAGCAATCTAACGCTAAGAATGTCCTTCTTCACTTAGTAAAGTTTAAAGAAGTACGGGTAAGCATTATTCTAATTCCTCTATCTCAATCCCCTTTAATTTAATTTTAATGAATTAGCCTCAGCCACAAAATGATTGATTCCTCTATATATTTATTATTTATAGGAAAAAAAATTAGTTTGTGGAATTGAAAGACTCTTTTGTGTTTTTAAAGATGGGATTTTAAATGAGAATTTGATTGGCTTCAAAGTTTTTGGCTTTTAATTACTTGGTGATCTTTTGTAGGCCGATGGTGAAGACAGACCTCTTATTTAATAAGGATCGGAAGAAAGCATATTCTGAATGAGTCTTGTGTTGTTTCAGTTCTGCCCTCTGTTCTGCTTCTAGTGATAGAGAGGCTGCTTTGTTGATCATGACTATCATGGGGGTTTCTGAGGCTTGTCATTCACCTGCTTTCATGCATAGAGATCTTAAGCCTTACAGCTTATTGTTTCATAGTGTACGTTGAGGAGGATGCTCCTCTTTAAGGCCACAGATTTTGAACTCTCTGTAATATTCTACAACCATGTATGGTACCTTTAATGCTTGTTTTGGTGTTATACAATGAATGTATTTTTATTTTCATCTTGGATTCCATATGTTCATTCACTGTGTTTCTTTCGTTTGTCTCAGTGTTTGTTCACAAATTTGTTATCGCTATCTTTTGGAGGTAAAAGTTGGGGATGATTTCTGATAACTGAGATTTTACTGCTACAACAGATCATCACTAATATTATTATAATACTTGTTTATATTATACTTGTATGACATATCATTAGTGAACCCTCTAACCTTGATATTTATTGTTATCATTGTTTAATCATTACGTTAATCTTCCATCTCAAAGTTCTCATCAACTTCTTTATTATTATTATTATTATTATTGTTACTATTGTTGGGGTTGTTGTTGTTGTATTATTGTTATTTATAATTTATACAATTAATCTCCCTGTGGTTCGACCCCGGTCTTGCCGGGTTATTTATTACTTCAACACTCCTGCACTTGAGAGAAGACATCAATCTTTTGGTCGTGTCAGTGTGACTGGTTTTTCGTCAACTTTGGACTCGATTTTATCCTCCCTCAGGCCATGAAATGCAACCCTATTTATAGGAGGTGGAAGAAGAACATTTTGTCTTTAATGGTGCCAAATCATGACATTTAGTTTGGTTGGTAAGCATCCAAACCGTTGGTTCAAAGTGTGCACCTCGAACTGTCAAATTTGACAGTCCAAGGCTGCCCGAGTTGGCTACTTCAGGCTAGTCATCGAAGCAGTTTTCATGTTAATAGGCCTAAACGGATAATACTCGGGGATAAAGGGATTTCAGGTGGCCGTTTTGGTGTATGTGTTGTCAATTTTGGGGGACATACGAGGCATTAAATGCACCTGCAAAATTGCTACTCTGGCAATGTTCACGAGGAAGATGATGAACAGTAACCAGGCGACGCGTCGCCTGGTCTCTATTTTTTTTTTCTTTTTTAACGTAAAAACGGTGCCGTTTTTGGTTAAAATTAGGGACTTTTGCCGATCTTCAATTTAGTCCTCTAGCTTTCAATTATTGCAATTGAATCCCTAATTGACCGTAAACTTTTGATTTAATACAATTTAGTCCCGCGCGTAACTTCAACTTCAGCCCCGTATTTACACGCCTTTGGCATTATGGTCCTTGGTATCGGATTTATGCAATTTCACCCCTAATTAACCATTAAACTTTCAATTTCTTCAATTTGACCACAGGATTTTGTCAATTAAACCCCTATAGTTTGGCGTCTTTTGCAAATTGATCCTTGTCTGTGAATTTTGTCAATTTAACCCCTAATTGACCCCAAAACTTCAATTTTCTTGCAATTTTGCCCTTGATTTCAACCAATTAACTTGAAAAAAATTAAATTTAGTCTCATAAATTTCCAATCTTCTCAATTAAGCCCAAATTAGGCTCCCAAACTTAATTTTTCACCAATTAAGCCCCAAATAAAATTAATTTGACACATTGAAAGTATAATTAAGTCCATGCACTTAATTAAACCCTTTAATTGGATCCAAATTAATTCTCAAATATAATTAAAATTTAATTTGGCTCATGATTAAATCAAATTGGCCTATTAATAATTTAATTATGTCATTGGACTTAATTTTTATGCAAATTCGTCCAATAATCATTTAATTTAACCTTGAATTTGCATTGTTTCCATTTTTGGACATAATGGGGTACAATTAGGCCTTGAATTTCCTCCAAAATTACAACTTGATTTCCCAGTTCGCTTTCTCCACGTTGTCAGCCTTTATTATTATTATTTTTTATTTTGAAAAAAATTTGATTTATAGGGAATAACCCATAATTGGTTTAGGACAATTATGATCAATGTCACCTACATTCTAACCGGAGGGATTGTCAATAGCAGACTTCATTTGAGAGCTGTCACCGGAGGAACATTTCTGGAAAATCACCCTTCAAGACAGCCTCGTTCATCAACTGTTATATCGGCTTTTAAGTATTGACTAGACTATTGTACCATCTTTCACCAGAGTCACATCAATTTTTTTAAAATATAAAAAAATATTAATAACATACAGAGTTTTTTCATGGTGTTATTGAAGTGTGTGAATTTTAAAATCTCTCTTTGTCAATTTTGCGGGAATACACCTTATTTAAATTGATTAATTTTATGAATTTAAAAATAATTAAAATAATCAGTAATAATATAATTTAATTTTTTAAATAACTTTAAAATAATAATTTTTTTAAAAATATATTCAGACAATTATAGATTGGATTAATTATGGTCCCCTTGTGACCTATGGACTTTATTGGGTGTAATAACATGTTTTGTATAAAAACATCGTTTATTTTCAGCACCTTTACTAAGTTGATATTTTGTTTTTCAATTTTATCCCTGTCAATAAATTTAAAGTAATTAGGAGTTAATTTTGCCATCAAAGAACACAATTAAAAAAAAAAAGAAGTTAAGGAACCAAAGTTAAAAATATAAAAAGGTACTGCTCCTGTCGACATACTTTTTGAGTGAGTGTTTAAACTTTATGGTATTGCCCCCACCCTCTACGACCACTAGTCCTATGGCTAAAATCTATACTATTGGTGCTGACCATCGTCTCATTTCAATTTTTTTAAAAAAATATTAAAACCAAGCCCGAGAAAAATACTCAAGAATTTATTTTATCTTTTAATAGTTTTTATTATTTTAATATATTAATTTAAAAAAAATCATTCTAATTTATTTGATTGCAATAAATTTAAAGCAATTGAGAATTAATTTTGCAATCAAATGACAATTGATAAAAAAAGAGAGTTAAGGAATCAAATGACAATTTTGCGAGCATACTTTTTGAGTGAGTGTTTAAAGTTCAAGCACTTATCAAAACATACTTTATGGCATTGCCCCACTCTCTACGACCACTAGTCCTATGGCTAAAAACAAATACCATTAACTTAATATATATATATATATATAAAACATTTTAATATATTTCTTTCTCCGGATCCTCTGCAAAGTTTCCACAACAACTGGGTCCACACGTTAACAAACAACTGGGGTCCACGCGTTAACATTATTGAGGCCGAACACGTCACTTGATACCAAAATTGTTGACCACTGTACCAAAAACACAAAAAAGCAAAATATCAAACAGAGATTTTGGTTCAAGTCCATTATTATCTTCTCTTGAACCGTTCTTCTCTCTGTGCAATTACTGTAACAATCTCTTCCACATCGCATCTCATTACACACCATTCTCTGTTCCCAGTAAATTATTTCTTAAAACCATATACTCTTCTCTTGCCTGTGCTTTCTGCTCTCTTTTCTTTCTGAATACTGCTTGAGCAAAGCAGCTCTTGCAGGACATCTTGAATCCAGGTAAAGTATTTTTACTTCATCTTCTTCTTGCTGGTGTTTCTGTTTTTCTCCTGCAACTATTGCTTGAATCTTTTCAAGTAAAGGACAGGTTGTTGAAGGATAACAATAACAAGGTGAATAATTGAATTTTTTACTCATAAGAAAATTTTTAATGTAAGATATTTAGATACACAAAGGCTTGCAATTTGGGAAAAAAATAGAGAATGAAGTCTAATTTCTTTACGTTAATTTCAAGAAATTATTAAAATGATATAAAAACACCCTAGGAGATCATGTGTATATATTTGGATAGATATTAAATAAATCAGAAGAATTAATTGTTGATTTTCCATAAAATTTACGGATTGTATTTTAATTTTTTTATAGATTATTGATTAGATTTTTAAAAAATTATATAATGAATAACATAGAAAAAAAAGCAGTTGAAACCCTTTTAATAAATCAAGTTCTAGAATCATATAATATCAACTGTTAAATTAGACTAAATTTCTTTTCATAATAATAATAATTGAAGCTTTCGTATAATTTAAGCTTCATTACGGCTCGATAATTTTGTGCATTTCCACAGGTTACAGTCATTCTGAGTTGTTATGTAAACAGGTTACAGCCTCCCTGTTTTCAAAGTTCCAACAACAATTGGTCCACACGTTAACATTCAAATCTAGAGGTTGGTGTTGGAATGTTTTTTTTTTTGTCTACTTATTTTTTAATTTAATTGTTAGTTAGATTTTAAATTTTTTAATTTTAATTTTAATTTAAGCTTTCACACTCTCTATGCTTCCATTTATTCATTTCCTTTCCCTCGATACCTTCTTTAAACCATTCTACTCTCTCAGACTGAATTTCAATCTGATTCCAGATTACTTAAGCAAAGCAATAACTATAAGTAACTTGGAGAACCGTTTTTAATTTGCAGGTGAACCATATTTATGATCTTTCTTACCATTTTTATTTTTTATTGCTTGATTCAAACAGCATGCTTGTTTTTTATTTGCTAAAGTTCAATTTAGAAAAAGTAATTAAAATTGTGAGAAAAACATTTACTGTAACTTTCAATCTCTTTCACACTCTCTATGCTACCATTTTATTTATTTATTTATTTTCCCTGATCAACACCATTTCTAAACCATTCTTCTCTCTCAGATCTCTCTGTTCTTTCCTGTTTGCTTAAACAAACCCGTGACTATACACACTTGGAGAACCTCTTTTTGCAGGCAAATACGTTCAGGTAAACTATATATCTTTTTTTTTTTGTTTTTCCATTTTGTTTTTAATTGTTTGATTCTTCCAAGTAAAACAACATGCTTGTTATTAAATTACTAAGGTTGGTCATTTTTCAATATTATTTAATCAAGTTTTTTCATAATGGGAAGTCATTGTCCTCCAATATTTATAATTGTTCTTTTTTTTTTTTTTAATTTCTTTCCTTGTTGTTTTTAACTTACTATTTTAGTTTCAACCTCTTCTTTTCCAATTAAAATAAACATAGTGGCTGCTTTAGCACATAAAATGGGCAAAATCACATTAATTATCTCTGCCCATCTCTATATATTTCAAAGACAAACGCAAAAAGGAAAAAAAAAACCTCAAACCATATCAGATATAATCATCCCAATGTCCAATTGTCAAAATAGCAGTTATTTTGAACATGAGGTGAATTTGATGTCAAATGATGATATGCTTACTCATCATATTATCAATTTTGTAATTGGTAACTATTACAAATTTTATGTTTTTTACAAATTTATTTTGATAGAGAAATTCATTAATCACAACAAGGCAACTTACCCGTGTTGCCAGGAAAACCATAAAAATTTGATAATACTCACAAATAAAACTCGGTTTTCTATCAAATCTATATTAAAAACTGTTATTTATGCCAGTGACAAACTGTAATTTCTTCAAATTCATGGGCAAAATTATAACTTTTCAAAATTCAAGGAACAAACTGAAATTTTATCATCCTCAACCTCTAAACAGATTTTCCAGCATTTTAACATGACTCTTTCAATTTAATTCTTTAATAATTCACTATTTTCGATCAAACATTTTTAAGTTTTTACCCAAAATAAATCAATATATATCAATTATTCACAATCTACCTTAATACATGTTCAAATGCATATAGAATTACTCACCCACAAATTAAATCAACAAACCCCAAAATTATCAGCTAACTCACATAAACCCTAATATTTTCAATAACCTTATTATACAGAAATAACCGAAATAATACAATAAAACAATGGAGGAATATAGGCAAAACTTACTCAAGACAAGGGAGTTATATAATCATTTGACAAACCTTGATTTTGAAGAGAAAGTTCTGGCAGAAGAGAAGAAAACATGTAGTGGTGTTTTTAGGAAGAAAAACAAGATAGAATGATTTGGGGAATGTTCTCTGCACTCTTAGTTTTATATATATATATATATATATATATATATATATATATATATATATATATATATATATATATATATATATTGGGCGAGCAAAAAAGAATGGGAGGTTTGGGCTTTAACTAATGGTCCAACCAAGAAAAGTAGGACTCTTGTTTGGTAAGAGTTTTATATAGTTAAGAGTAAAGAATAATATATAGTTGAACCATAAATATGGCCCCGTGATTATAATATAAGATTTGTTATTAATTATTTTATCTGATCCTAATTAAACTGATTTCCTTGCTTTTTTATATATTATCTTATTATTATGATTTACGATTTGCTATTTATTATTTGATTTGATCCTAATTGTCCTTGCTTTTTATATATTATCTTATTATTATGATTTCATTCCCTTCCTTAAGATTTTTTCGATTGGTCTACGTGTAAAATAAATTATATTATATTTAAAGCATTTCTTAATTGTTTACTTATTTACTAAAATCCAATCAGTAATGTAATTAATATCAATTGTGGCTCAAAAATCTCTAAAAATAGTAAAGGAAACTCCCTAAATTGCAGTGTACCTATTAAAACAAGTATTTTAACATGTGTGAAAAAATAGCAAAATATTGGTTAAGGTATTTTGTTTTTTAGGAAACGTTTTCCAATTTACCTTTTTAGGTCAACCAAGAAGCAATTTGGTATTTGAATAAATATATAAAAAAAATTAAGTAGAGTGAAACAACTAAAATGCCATTGAAAAGAATTTTAAAACTTGCATCCAAGGACTCTTTTGTATTTTCACAATGTTTTTTTTTTGTTATTATTAGGTCAGATAAGAAGTAATTGATATAACAACCTGAACTTTTCATGCAATTATTTTTTTTTCTCATTGTTGTATACATGAAATTTAGGGATATTTTTTTCTTATGCCATGAAGATAGTGTCTAGTTTGCTATCCATTAATTTCATCCACAATTAAATTGATATACATTTTGAAATATAAAAATAGTACGTGTACAACACTTCTTGATGATATATATAAAAAATTTATTTACAAACTTTTATTAGACATTACAAGCTCCTATTCAATCTATTAAATATGAAAGGTAATATTAACATGCACAATTATACCATCACAATTACTAATTGCTAAAACTAAACAAAATTAAACAAGCAGTCCTCACATCTTCAACAATAAATAAACTTCTTATAAACACATTAATTCTTTTAAAACTCATCAGTTTAATACATTCTTTTTTCTTTCTTTTTAACAATGAATAAACTTCTTTTTATTCTTTCTTTTATATTAACAATGAATAAACCTGCTCATAATACTTATTGATTAATAATCCAATTTTTCATCCATCTCAAATATTTATCACTTACACTTTACATTAATAGGATTTTAATGTATTGTTACGAACATCCTCGTTCGTATTTTGATTTAATCTCCTTTATATAACCATCTTAACTATTCTTATTTTGATTTAATCTCCTTCATATAACCATTTTAATTATTCTTTGTTCATAGCCCAAACTAATTATATGTTCATTGACCCTATTTCATACCTTGAACTGTGTTTTATTAACTTTGGTTCACCAACTACATTAATTTCTTTCAACACCCATCACGTTTTTTGGATTTTACGGAATAGAGAATGAAGTCTAATTCCTTTACATTAATTTCAAAAAAATTATTAAAATGATATAAAAACACCTAAGGAGATCATGTGTATATATTTGGATAGATATTAAATAATTGTTGATTTTCCATAATTTGTTTTATAGATTATTGATTAGATTTATTAAAAATTATATTATGAATCACATAGAAAAAAATAATAATTGAAACCCTTTTAATAAATCAAGTTTTAGAATCATATAATATCAACTGTTAAATTAGACTATAGATTTTGCATGAATATTGAGGTTGAATATAAATAGGACTTTCTTAACTTATATTTAATGAATGTCAATTTAGTATTTGAAAGTTAAAATAATTTTAGTATATTTTGAGATGAATTGCTGCTTTAAATTTTCATGTACTAATTTTAACTTTAAGAATCACAAATGATGTTTGCAAGCCATAGGGTTTATGGTGAAAATCAAAGATTATTCCTGTACAAAAAACTCAATGTTAAAGAGATAAACTGATGATTTTATGTGTTCTTACGAGATTATAGAAAGCATATATATATATATATATATATATATATTAACTGATATGTATAGTGGAAACAATGTGGTAAAATGTTTATATAAATATTTTAAAAATTATTATCCTTGTCAAGTTGTCATGCACATGACATAACTAATTACCGATAATCTAAACTGCGTGGGAAATACTGTGCAAGTCCACAGTGTTTTTCCCTTTTTTTCATTATATACCGACATAATAATATATATAATAATTTATTACTAAATAAAATAAAATGTGTTGAGTTGAATGCTGTGCAGTTATTTTTACTGTGAACGACATTGTTAACTTTTGTTTTTGTTTAAGGTTTGTTATAAATTTAAGAGGAAAATATATTGAACCCGGTTGAGTTCATAGTCTGAGTCATGAGTGTAACGAGTTAAACTACAACAATCGAGAACTTTTTTTTTATATTGCATTTTTTACTAGTATCTTTTTTTTGTATATATTTTTTAAAATAATTTTTAAATTTACGTTTCAATTAATATCCCTCATTTATGATATTGTTTTTACTTATTTAACCTTTTTTTATAGAGATTATTTTTTTTAATGGTGTTGTGCATTTTTAAATTTTGATTTTTTTTAAAGGTTGAATATAAATTTAAGGAAAAACAATTATTGAACGTGATAATAATTTTAAATAAATCAAAGTCCGAATCATGAGTTTAATGAGTTAAATTTTTATAAGTTTAATATAAGTTCATGGTTTAGGTCATGGGTTTAATTTTTTTTTAAGGGTTGAAAATAAATTTAAGGGAAAAAAATATTGAACTCGGTTGAGTTCATGGTCCGAATCATGAGTTTAATGAGTTAAACCACAACTACTGAGCAATTTTTTTTTTGTTTTTTTATTGATATCTTTTTTTTATTAATATATTTTTTAAAATAATATTTAAATTTATTTTTTAATTAATATCCCTCATCTGTGATTTGTTTTCTTATTTAACCTTTTTTGGATAGAGATTGTTTTTTGATGTTGTGCATATTTAATTTAGAATTATTTTTTCAAAGATTGAATATAAATTTAAGGGAAAAAAATTATTGAACCCGGTTGAGTTCATGGACCAGGTCATGGGTTTAACGAGTTAAGCCACAACAACAGGGTAATTTTTTTCTTTTCATATTGCTTTTTTTTATTGGTATCTTTTATATATATATATATATATCTTTTTTTTGTTTCTATTTTTTAAAATTAATGCTTCTTTTATATGTTTTTTTAAAAATATTTTTTATTTATATTTAGATTAATACCCATTCTCTTTCTTATGTTGTTTAGAGAGCCTTTTTGAAATAACAGTTATGTTTTAGTTATGCATTTAATTTCATTGGAGGTTTTTCTGATTCATTTATAATTTTTATAGATGAACTTTATGTTTAAAAATAATAAAAAAAAAATTCAAAAAATATTTTTAACATGTGCAGCTTTGCATATTATTTTTTTTCTCTTTTATTTTATACAATCAATTATCATTTGATTGAATAAAAAACTTATTTTAATTAAAAAATTTAGTAAACACAGCCGCGTAAATATCCCATTTTAAAAAATTAAAAATTTGTAATGATTGATTTAATTATACAGATTCAGTTTATTTTGTGAACACACTTACGGCATTAATGTTTTGTAAGATATTTGAGGTTTGCACTCTTTTCCTTTGCTTACTTATTTAAAAAATAATGATTTCTTCTAAATTTTCATTTTAAGATTGACTTCTTATTTTCCAATTAATTCAACATCTATTTTTTTGCGTTACTTTTGACAATTTTTCATTTGATGTTTGAAGGGCCAAAGAAGTTAGCGGTGAAAATGGCTAGACAGAATGATCCGTTTTGGGATCATGTTGAGAAGCTGGATGATGGTCGTTTCAACTGTACATTTTGTGGCTATAAATTTGCAATATTTTGACTCTGTTTTTATATATAGGGCAAAATGGTTCAATCAAATGACCCATTTTGGCACCATGTTGCGGAGATGAAGTGTATGTATTGTGGGCATCAATTTGCTGCTGCTACTTCCATTTCAAGGATCAAATGGCATTTGTCAGGAGAGGAAGGGCATGGTGTTGCAATTTGTGGACAAGTTCCTAAACAAGTTCAAGAAGCAGCTTTTCTAGACATGCAAGGTCGCAACAAAAGACATAAAGGCATAGCAAGCTCAAGCAATGTTAATGATAATGCCATTTCATCCACTCCACAAGAACAAAATAATGAAGTCGACAATTTGGCAGGAGATGCAGGAAAGACACAAGCACCAGATATAATGGAGGTTGATACAGAGAACGGTACAGGAGCTAATTCTATAGTTCCCAAAACTAATTAAATTTGTCTTTGTCAGTTTCTATAATCCTGAAATTCATTGGTTTTTCTTTTTCATTTCTTTACTGTTTTTAATTTTTTTATTTCAGTTTCAACCTTCCCTTTTACAATTAATGCAACTTCCATTAATTTTCATTCAATATTTTGACCCTGATCGATCCATTTTGGCATATCATGCTGACAAATCTTTTTTCTTTTTTCTTTTCTACAGAGCCACTGATCAAAATGCTTCGACAGAAGGATCCAGTTTTGCATCATGTTGACAGATCTTTTTGGGAGCATCATGTTGACAGATCTTTTTGGGAATATCTTGAAAAGATGGATGATGGTCGCATGAGGTGTAAGTTTTGTGGGCATTTATTTCCCAAAGCTACTTCCATTTGGAGGATCAAATTCCATTTAGCAGGAGTGACAGGCCGTGGTGCTAAAAATTGTGCACAAGTGCCTCAACATATCCAGGATGCAGCCCTTGCAGCAATTGGTGGCCCTCCAGCAAAAAAACCTAAACCTCTAGGTGGCTCAAGCAATGACGAGGTCACTAATGCAATTTCAGCTTCAGCACAACAACAGAACAATGAAATGATGATTGGACACCAACGAGAAGATCTTTCTCTCGAAGATTGGATGGCTAGCATCACTGTTGAAGACATGGAGCTTCTGGAGAGAGGTTATTAATTATTATTTGTCTTATAAATATTATTATTTTAATTATAATTAATATTATTAATAAAATAATTAATAATTTTTTAAAAAAATATTATTAATATTGAAAAATAATCATATATTTGATTATATATTTGATTTGATAAGTAAAATTAAAAATTATTATTCTTATATATTATCATCATCATCATCAATAAATTTTAAAAAACTATTATTACTATCGAAGAAAAACCATAATTATTTTTTAAAGATTATAAAATTTAAAAATTTGGACAAATAAGTTAAATAATAATATTTATACCATAAATAATATTGTTTTTAATATTAATACCTTTAATCTTTGAACTATAATAGATATTTATAACTCAAATAATACTATTTTTAATATTAATACCTTTAATTATAATAAAAATAATAATATTTATAGCACAAATACTAATAATAATTGTAAACCCCGGGAAAAATAATAAATAAATAAAAGTGAAGAAATTCATGCATATGGTTAAATAAAAACAGAAATTCAGAAATTTTTGAATATAAATTTCCGGGCGAAATAATTCGAGATATTATAATAAACCCGGTACTGTTGAGGGTTGGATTTAATTGAAGAGAATAATACACTTAAAGGGAAAAGGGGGCCTAAATGCAAATAAGGAAAAATATAAAGTATAAATACTCTCTCCTCACCAAAAAAAAAATCTGTAGGAACCATAAGGAGAGAAGATAGGGAGTTTTATACCCATTCTTGAGAAATTAAGAGACACTAAAATTTCAAGAACCCATCCAAGATTAAGAGCTTATAGATGGGATAAACACTTGAGAGCAAAGAGTTAAAAATCTTCAACTGGTTGAAGATCAAAATCTTAATTTGTACCGGGTAAGGTATTCTAAACATGATCTTAAAAAAATTCATTTTAAATTCGATAATGAATTGATGCCTTGATATTGAATCATAGGTTAGGGTTCTTAGACATGAATTGGGGAAAAAGTACTTATTGTTAAGATTAGGGTAATTCATGTGTGTGGTATGTAGTTTATGAAAGTATTGTGTGAAGGGGAGGGGGAGACGAATCTGGACAGATTTGTCTCCTAACTTTCGATGAGATTTCGGGTAGGAGGATGAGGGGATTAGGATTGGGTTCCTCATAGAAATTGTAGATTTGAATGTTAGCTAACCAAGGAAACTGGTCTTGCTCAATCTGGAGATGTAGAACTCCAGTTATGGGTTACCAACTGAGACTGAGTCGTGACTGATTATGTAGGGCAGGAGGACTAATTAGTAAATGAACAATTTTGACTATCTTGGAGGCAAAACTGGGTTCTCCTCCCTCAGAGAACCAGTAGCCTCGTGTCTTAGCTTTCTAACGAGATCAATCTCACTTAAAATGGAGTTTTAAAACTTTAGATATATTTAAAAATCTGATGAGTGTTTCAACAGTAACAGTTGGAAATTGGATAGTAACAGTTCAAAGTCAAACAGTAACAGTTGAAAGTCAGACAATAACAGTTCAAAGTTAGACAGTGACAATAGACTTTCACGTGAATACTATAAATAAGAATATAAAAGAATTGAGTCATACGAACACTTGTATATTGAGATACTAACTCTGAAAATATACATGATATATGTATGTATGTTATTATACGGAAATGAACATGCATAGAAAGTAACATATGAGTAATTGACGAATATGAATTCTCTATAATATCGGCTTGAAGGAATCATAACCAAAAAAACTTCCTTGTGATTCAGGAGGAGCAACCAGGATTGGATCTTCTGTTAGGGGAGGTCGCGAGACAGGCGAAGCAGGTGCGTGATTTTCCCTCCTATTTGCACTTATACAATTTAGAATCCTTCTGGTGAATGCAATTATAATAAATATCGTGTTCAATGTAAATAAAGCCTAGTGTATTTACATGATTAGCTTCGGCTAATGGCATCCGTGATAGGATTGCCGGGAAATGATTTACACGATTAGTGAATTACAGGATTAAACCTTGCAAGGTCACCCAGTTTATGCAAGTAAATAAGATTATTCAATTAAGAATATACAAATAAGTGTTAATTGGGTTTAAAAGATTACAAGCAAAATATAAGTTCTTTGTTAGAATTCTCATGGATTCGATGGAAAGTTAATACTTCATTCGTATTCATTACTTGAGCATACATATATTCTTTATCAACATAATGATATGTCTATTTATGTAATAGGTCCAACAAACATCCAGGAAGATCATTAGTTTAGGACTATACTTTGTGAAGCTTATGTAAATATTTAACTTAAAACAAAAGGGAATTAACGTGTTTATGTAGTATACTTTTGTGCAAACCTTGATGTATTTATAAAGGTTTAGCTTAGCATGTAGTATTTTAGTTATCTTGAAATTAACCCTTTTGAAATATTTAAGAACACTTCTTATATTGTAAATACTTTCTTTGCATGTTAGTATTCATTTTCCTTTAAATTTTATGATATCATGTGTTGGACTATGTTCATATTGAACTTACTCGTAGGATATATATATATATATATATTGTGTGGATTGTATGAGGTTTGATATAAGGTTCGGAATTAAGAGACCTTGTGATGATAGGTTGATTGAGTAAACTGATAGTAGTCGATAACTTGGAATGTCCTAAATGCAAACGAAACTCTGCCGAATTTTTGGAAAAAATAAATAAATAAAAATTTACCCTCAAATAAAGAGGATATGTTGGAATCTTTTAACATTGATCGAGTCGTACAGTCGGACTATTACAATAATACTAATAATAATAATTTTATTCAATCAATTATCATTTGATTGAATAAAAAACTTATTTTAATTAAAAAATTTAGTAAACACAGCCGCGTAAATATCCCGTCTTGAAAAATTAAATATCTTGATCTACACCTTTCTCTTGATTTTTCTAGTTTTATTTTTAATTATCATTTATTGTTTTTTCACTTATTAACACACATTGTTCTCGATTTAATTGATTACATATGTGCGTAAACATTTTTATTTTCACTTTGAATTTTATTTTCACTTAGAATTTTTTTTAAATACAATAATGTGTCAAAAAAGTTTGTATAAAATTTTTTGTTATGAAAAAACATCTAACCCGCAGCGAAGTATGAGTTATGTATTTAGTAATATATATAAATCGTGTAATGAGATTTTGGATGTTAAAACATTGGCTACTTTGAGTTAGATTTTGATGAAATAACACGATTGCTAAAATTTTTGGAAAAATAGTATAGTTTGTGCTTGTCGCGGTTCCAAAACTTGAAATATTAAAAAAATAATGATTAGAAAATGTGACATTAAGAAGGGAGGATAAGGTTTAATTTAGCAACATGTCACGATTTAGAATCACGACATGGTAAGTTTTTACTATTCAAAATCGCAACATACTAAAATTGTGCTATTATGTTGATGTTTTTAATTTAATGTGCTAATTTTATTAAAAAAAATCTAAAACTTTTGTAAGAAAAAAAAGAGGCTTGGATTCAGTTCTATTTCCATTATGTCCATCATTAAAACCGTTTTGATTTGTTGTTGAAAAATTAAAATTATTTCTTATTTAAATTTTTGTTTTGATTGGTCCATAATTCATTGGCCTTTTCCTTCTATTAATTGGAAAAAAAAACTTTCTAATTAACATGTTAACTCCCACCATTAAGAGTAAAGAATAATAATGTAACTTCCTTTAATTTTTGTTCAATGTTCTGACCCTTTTGAATTTCTATTCAATGTAACTTTCTAATTATTTGTCTTTTTCTTTTTTCTTTCTATAGAGCAACTGCTCAAAATGAGTCGACCAAATGATCCTTTTTGGGAATATGTTGAAAATAAGGATGGTGGTAGCATGACGTGCAAGTTTTGTGGGCATTGTTTTACCCAAGGTACTTCCAGTAGGAGGATCAAATTGCATTTGGCTGGAGTGAGAGGGCGTGGTGTTAAAATTTGTAAAAATGTTCCACAAGAAGTTCGAGACGCAGCTTGTGAAGCAGTTAATGATAGCCCTCCAGAAAAGAAACTTGAAACTGCTGCAGGCTCAAGCACAAACGAGGTCGCTAATGCAATTTCAGCTTCAACGCAAGAACAGAACATTGAAGTGACATATGTAGAGATGGCACTACAAGGAGGACCTTTTTTCACTAGAGAACTTGCATGGGCAAATGATTTGAGAGGTAGCTCTCATGATTCATCCCGACCAGCAGATGATCAACTCTGTTCATCAGTAAACAATGATGTCAATATGAAAGATGTGCAGAACAAGGTTGGAGTCAAGACAGAACCAGTACTGTTTCAAGTGGTGGAACAAAGCAATGCAGAACCTGTCAGTTTGGCAGGGCATGCTGGAAGTATACAAGTAGGAGTTCATGGCATGGAACAAGGTGCGGAGGAAGAGAGAATTTGCCCGAACTTAGCGGCAAATGGCATGGAAAACCCTTGTGATGGATCTAGTCAGCATTCCAGGAGACTCATAATTGATGCACAAGATAATACAAACTCTGCTTTTTTAATTAAGGAGGAGGATGTGGAGAACAATCTTGGAAGATTAGTGCAGCCCGGCGCAGGAGCTAGCTCTTCTGGAGGGGTTGCATGCAAAACAAATAAGATTAAAGGAGATGCATTACTAACGAGAAAAATGGTGGGTCAAGCATTCAACGACCACAAGGAGACTATCCAATCTTTGTTGGAGCACAATGAAGTTTCAAGCATTGGCATCTATGGGATGGGCGGAGTGGGAAAGACCACATTGGTGACACACATTTATAATCAGCTTCTAGAAAGACGAGACACTCATGTTTACTGGATTACTGGTTCACAGGATACCAGCATTAATAGATTGCAGACAAGTCTCGCAAGACGTATTGGTTTAGATCTTTCCAGTGAAGATGAGGAGCTGCATAGAGCGGTCGCGTTGAAAAAAGAATTAATGAAGAAACAGAAATGGGTTCTGATTTTAGATGATTTGTGGAAGGCTTTTGACCTACAAAAGCTAGGAGTTCCTGACCAAGTTGAGGGATGCAAGCTGATTCTCACAACTCGATCAGAAAAGGTTTGTCAACAGATGAAAACCCAACACACGATCAAAGTGCAGCCTATTTCGGAGGAGGAGGCTTGGACCTTGTTTATTGAGAGACTTGGAGATGACATAGCACTTTCTTCAGAAGTGAAACGAATTGCTGTGGATATTGTAAGGGAATGTGCTGGTTTGCCATTGGGAATTATTACAATGGCAAGAAGCATGAGGGGAGTGGATGATCCATATGAGTGGACGGATACATTGAAGAAATTGAAAGAATCAAAATGTAGGGAAATGGAAGATGAGGTATTCCAGTTATTGAGGTTTAGTTATGATCAGTTAAATGATTTAGCATTACAACAATGTCTCTTGTATTGTGCATTGTATCCTGAAGATCATGAGATTGAAAGGGAAGAGCTGATAGGTTATTTGATCGATGAGGAAATAATTGAAGAAATGAGGAGCAGGCAAGCAGCATTTGACGAGGGACACATGATGCTTGATAAACTTGAAAAAGTCTGTTTATTGGAAAGAGTTGGTTATCGTAGATATGTCAAGATGCATGTTTTGATTAGGGGCATGGCCCACCAAATACTCCAAACGAACTCTCCAGTCATGGTTGGGGATTTTCGTGGAGGATTACCAGATGTGGATATGTGGAAAGAGAATCTAGTGAGAGTCTCTCTGAAGCATTGTTATTTCAAGGAAATTCTTTCTAGTCATTCACCAAGATGTCCCAATCTTTCAACTTTATTGCTATGTGATAATGAAGGGTTGCAATTTATTACAGGTTCTTTTTTCACGCAATTGCATGGGCTCAAGGTTCTTGACCTGTCTCATACAAACATCACAAAATTGCCTAATTCTGTCTCTGAACTGGTGAGTCTCACTGCATTGTTGCTCAAAGAATGCAGAAATTTAAGGCATGTACCATCATTAGAAAAGCTCAGAGCACTGAAGAGGTTAGATCTCTCTGGTACTCGGTCACTTGAAATGATGCCTCAAGGCATGCAATGTCTATCCAACCTGAGGTATCTGAGGATGAATGGATGTGGTGAAAAGGAGTTTCCTCCTGGGATATTACCAAATCTTTCTCAACTGAAAGTCTTTATATTAGAGGAGATTGATTATGACTACTTTCCAGTAACAGTTGAAGGAAAGGAAGTAGGATGCTTGTGGGAGTTGGAAAATTTGGAATGCTATTTTAAGGGTCAATCTGACTTTGTGGAGTATCTCAATTCTCGGAATAAGATCCAATCACTAAGAAAATACCATATTTTCGTAGGATCACGGGATAAAGGTTGTGATCGTGAAATAGATGATGGTGAAATGAAGCTTGATTATGGCATAAGTAAAACAGTTTCGTTGGGTAATTTGCGTAACCAAGGAGATGGAGATTTTCAAGTCATGTTCCCAAAAGACATTCAACAACTGGTTATTTATGATTGTTCATGTGATGTTTCCTCTCTAATAGAGCATTCAACAGAACTGGAGGTCATCCACATTGAGGATTGCAGTAGCATGGAGAGCTTGATTTCATCTTCTTGGTTCTACCCTTCTCCAACACCATTGCCATCTTATAATGGTGTATTTTCTGGTCTTAAAGTGTTCAATTGCTCTGGATGTAGTCGTATGAAGGAGTTGTTCCCTCTTGTCTTGCTGCCAAACCTCGTAAACCTAGAAAAGATTACAGTTAGAGATTGTGAGAAGATGAAGGAGATAATAGGTGGAACAAGATCAGATGAAAAAGGGGTTATGGGTGAAGAAAGCAACAACAACAGCTTTGGACTCAAATTGCCAAAGTTAAGAGAACTGACATTGAGGGGATTACCAGAACTGAAAAGCATTTCTAGTGCAAAACTGATTTGCGATTCCCTGGAATTAATTGAAGTATTGTATTGTGAGAAGCTGAAGAGGATGCCAATATGTCTTCCGTTGCTTGAAAATGGCCAGCCATCTCCTCCCCCTTCTCTTAGAAGAATTGAGATATGTCCAGAAGAATGGTGGGAGTCAGTAGTGGAGTGGGAGCATCCTAACACTACATATGTCCTTCGTCCCTTTGTAAAGGTTCAGGTATGATACGAGTCTGCCTTTAATATAATATAATATAATATAATATCGAATTAAGTTGAGGTGATTACTGGTTTTGTACTCTGCCCTTTGTAGGAGACGATATTGCCCCTTGATTTGGATATTGAATTTCGGGTAAGCAATCGTGTTTTAATTCCTCTCTCGCTCTCTCCATATCAATCTCTATGTCTGCCTTTTAATTGAATTTTAATGAATTAACCTTAATTTTAATTCCCCTCCTCCCCTTTCTCTTGAAAAAATCAAAGCGTATCCAAAATTAAGAATCCTTTTGCTACCAACTTCAACTACTTATTTTAAAAATCAAGGAGAATTTCTTCAAAATTTCTTACTGATTTCCCAATTTCCCTCGCCAAATTTCTTAAACCTTTCTCATGATCTGTGCTTCCTTTTCTGATTGAATCGAATCATCTCATCTGGCGTTCGCATCTTTCTTGCGTGCTTGGAAGGTATATTCTACTTTCTTTTCTTGTTTTTCTACCACTAATTTTGTTTCTTTACCTATTTGTTTTGATTCGTCCAAATAAAAGTGCCCATTTGATTGTGGGATTTGTAAGTGGGATTCTTGATTGATCAGGTAGAACTTAATTATATATGTTGAATGATCAGGTAGTTCTTAGTTGTTCATTTTGCTATCAACTTCAATTACATATCTTAAAAACAAGCAGAATTTCTTCAATTTTTATTTTATTTTAGATTACTTGGCAGGCTCTTTTTCTGACAATCACTTCAAAATCCATTTTTTATTCAATATTTATTTGTAACTGCAGGGCCGAAAAAGAAAGGGGATGGAAATGGTTATACAGAATGATCCATTTTGGGAATATGTTGAGAAGCTGGATGGTGGAAGTTTCAAGTGTACATTTTGTGCCTATAAATTTGCTACTGCTACTTCTGTTTCGAGGATCAAATGGCATTTGGCAGGGCGTGGTGTTAAATTATGTGACAAAGTTCCTGAAGAAGTTCAAGATGCAGCCCGTGCAGCAATTGATGGTCCTCCAGAAAAGAAACAAAAAGTTATAGCAGGTTCAAGCAATAACGATGGCAATAATGCAATTACAACTTCTGCACAAGAACAAAACTATGAAGGGAGACATGTAGAAATGGCACAACAAGGAGAAGCTTTTTCCCCTACAGCGCTCAAAGTTTGTTTGGATAGCATCGTTGATAAAGAGATTGAGTTTAGGCATGATGCATCTGAGACTATACCGATAACCGAACAAGTGCAGAATCTGAAGAGAGGTAGCTCTCTTGAGAGGCCATCAATTAATCAAGCTGACGGGCCTCGAGGAGATTCATCCCCACCAAAGGATCTATCGTGTCTTGGCCTTGGAAGTTATCATGATCAACTCTGTTCTCCATCAGTAAAAAACGATGTCATGATGGATGATGTGCAGAACATAGTTAGGGAGAAAACAGAGCCAGTAGCTAGTATGTTAGAGCAAAGCAATACAATACTTAATAAATTGGCAGGTGATGATGGAAGGATACAGGTGGGAGTTCAGGGCAAGGAACAAGGTGCAGAGGAAGAGTTGATTTGTTCGCATCCAGAAGCGGAAAGTAGCATGGAATACACCTGTGAAGGATTTATTCAGCAAATTGACAGAAATGTCTCCCCAGGTAAATTATTTATACCTCATCGTCTTTTTTTCTTTTTTCTTTTTATCTTACCATCTTGTTTTTCACATGGAACTATTGTTTGAATCTTTGGAGTTAGGATCATTAATAGTTTCAATCAATTGGTCTTTCTTGGTTTATATATTCCATGCTTTATGGAGTTCATACTAAATTGATCCTAAACCTATTTTCCTTCCCACATCTCATCAGAACGAGCTAGATTAATGGAGAACAGTAGTGGAAGATTAGTGCAAACCGGCACAAGTGCTAGCTCTACAAAGCTAGTGGGTCAAGCATTTGAACAGAATATGAAGGTGATAAGGTCTTGGTTAATGGATGATGAAGTCTCAACTATTGGCATTTACGGAATGGGGGGAGTTGGTAAAACAACAATGCTGCAACAAATCTGTAATGAGCTTCTAGGAAGACCAGGCATTTCTCAAGATGTTTGCTCGGTGACTATATCTCAAGACTTTAATATTAAAACATTGCAAAATCTCATTGCTAAACGTCTTGATTTAGATATTTCAAGCGAAGACGATGATAAGAGTAAAGCTGTCAAATTGGCAAAAGAACTAGAGAAGAAACAAAAATGGATTCTCATTTTAGATGATTTGTGGAACTCTTTTGAGCCACAAGAAGTGGGGATTCCTATCTCATTGAAAGGATCCAAGCTCATTATGACAACTCGATCAGAAATGGTTTGTCGGCAGATGAATAGCCAAAACAATATAAGAGTGGATCCTCTTTCTGATGAAGAATCTTGGACTTTGTTCATGGAGAAGCTTGGACAAGACAAACCACTTTCTCCAGAAGTGGAACGAATTGCTGTAGATGTTGCAACGGAATGTGCTGGTTTGCCATTGGGAATTGTTACATTAGCAGAAAGTTTGAAGGGAGTGAATGACCTATTTGAGTGGAGGATTACATTGAAGAGATTGAAAGAATCAAATTTTTGGCACATGGAAGATCAGATATTCCAGATATTAAGATTGAGTTATGATTGTTTAGATGATGCAGCACAACAATGCTTCGCATATTGTGCATTATTTGATGAATGTCATAAGATTGAAAGGGAGGAGTTGATAAAGTCGTTTATCGAGGAGGGGATAATTAAAGAAATGAACAATGGCCACTCAATTCTTGATAGACTAGAAGATGTCTGCTTATTGGAAAGAATTGATGGTGGTAGTGCTGTTAAGATGCATGACTTGCTCAGGGACATGGCCTTGCACATACTGGATGAGTACTCTCTAATCATGGTAAATTTTACTCTCTACCCTCTCTTTTTTCCCATAGTTTAACCACTAATTTTGTTTCATCACGTATTTGTTTTGATTCTTCTAAATCAAAGTGCTCTTTGGTTATATTAAAATCAATGACTAAGTTGTAGAATTTGTAGGCAGAATTCTAAATTGATCAGGTAGAAATTATTTATTTATGTTGCTTAATGAATAACATAACTCAACTCATATTATAGTTTTTTTCATTTCGTTGTTATCTTCAACTACTTATCTTTAAAACAATGAGAATTTCATTAAAAACTTTATTTTAGATTACTTGGCAAGCTATTTTTCTAAAAATTACTTCAAAATCAATTTTTAGTTCGATGTTTATTCGTATCTGCAGGGCTAAAGAAGAAGAAGAAGAAGAAGAAATCAAAACAGACTTTGCTGGTGACAAACTTAATTACAGAGATTGCATCTGTAGTTTTTTATCAACTGGGTTATGCATTATATATGTATGGATATGCTCGTCAGACAAAAGATAATCCAATCAAGATGTGTCATTTTCTTATTATATATGTGTGGTGATTTCAAAATTAATCAAAAAGTAGAGTGCTTGGCAATGGTATTTTCTCTGAACTAGAAAAAAAATGATAGTACATTTTTGTTTCAAGGACTCTTTTTAGTGGATTTTGTCAAAGCCCTTCGATAATCAAGATTCTCTACAACATTCAAGGCAAAATCAATTAAATCAGCATAAGTATACTTTAACTGGTGTTTTTCTTTATCTTTTTATTGTAATACTGCAATGTTATTTTTCAAGTGTATTTTTATCAACACTATCATGCACATCTTCCTTAACAGGCTTAGCTGAAACATCTTGCACTGTTTCTGAAGCTTTAGCCTCGATCTCCATCTGCTTGCTAGTATCTCCACATTAACACAAGTCAACGAGAGCTTGCTAGTATCTTAGCATTAACACTAGTCAACTTTTTTTTTCCTAGTAAAACATAATAAACTGTAACTGATATCCCTTAACTCAGATGCATAACCTAAGAAATTTTCATGCTCTTAGTTTTAGTTTATCTCTTTAAACTTAAGTATAAATAAGACAACCAAATATAGGGTGATTTTGATTTTAATCTTGCTTGTTGCAATTTTCCTGTTGCCTATTCATAGGCATTTCTTGTAATCTTTTAGAGCATTTCTTGTACTCTTTTGCCTAAAAAAGAGAGCAAGAAAACCAAATTCTCTCAGTTTTTAGAGTAATTAGTAAAATAATTAGATCATATTTCATGTGGAGTCTTCAACTTTAAAATTGTTGATGACGATCACCGGATAATAAGCCAGGTTAACTTATTTAGCTTAAAAGTCCTTTGACAATCCAGCTTGTAAAAACATACAACATGTTCTTTTCAAAATTATCTTGTTCTTATATTCTGACACTGCGATGTGTATGTTTCTTGACTTCGGTTGATAGGTTGAGTAGCATGAGTTAAGGGCCACCCCTCATTGTCATGGGGGCGTGGTATTGTTGTTAAATTGCGAGTTGACATGTATATAACGTGTAAAATCAGGTAAAAAACTTAAAATCGTTCAAACTCATTACCAATTTTACGAGTTTGACAAAAGTTAAAAAATTTACTGCCTTCCTATCTAAATACCCAGACACTCCACTCCACAGTCTATGTCTATGATTGAAAGTTTAATTTTACATTTCATTATGTGATGACTTGAAAGTTTAATTTAAAATTGAATTTCTAATTTAACCATACAAAATATTCAAATAATAAAATCAGGTTTATTCAATTAGGGTTTTAATAGCGTATTTAACTCCACTCAACTTGATTCAATCAGGAATTTAACCATATATATGTATGCTTCTTTCTTTCTTTTTTTGTCCAACTCTCTACACTATACATCCTTGTTGATGCATATATTGATTATTGAACAGATTGTTTGTTTTAGATTTGTTAATTTTTAGTTAATGAAATTCTATGAACATAATTGTATTATACTGTATTTTTAAGTTATTTAAACCATGTATGAATTTTTATTTGAATTATGTATTTTAAGGTGTTTGGATATTTATATTGTTTATTTTACTTTTATTTTAATTGTGTTATATTATTATTTACTACTTGACTGAAATTGTCAATATATAATTAGTTAAAATATTTTTCTTACGATTTTATAATTTTATGATTCGAGTTTACGATTCGAGTTTATATTGTATATTTCGTGTCGTGTCAAAAAAGTATTTTCGATAACCTTGGCGGCACGGGGGCTCTAAATTTACTTTCAAAATAATAATAATAATTGAAGCTTACATAATTTAAGCTTCATTAGGCTCGATAATTTTGTGCATTTCCAGAGTGTTTATATTTATTATTTATAGGAAAAAAAAATTAATTTGTCTACTATGTTCATGAGGAATTGAAAAGACTCTTTTTGTTTTTATAGATGGGATTTTAGATGAGAATTTGATTGGCTTCAAAGTTTATGGCTTTTAATTACTTGGTGATCTTTTGGAGGCCGATCGTGAAGAAAGACCTCTTATTTAACAAGGATTGGAAGAAAGCATATTCTGAATAAGTCTTGTGTTCTTTCAGTTATGCCCTCTGTTCTGCTTCTAGTGATAGAGAGGCTGCTTCGTTGATCATGACTATCATGGGGGTTTCTGAGGCTTGTCAGTCACCTGCTCTCATGCATAGAGATCTTAAGCTGGCAGCTTATTGTTTCATAGTGTACGTTGAGGAGGATCCTTCTTTGCTATCTAATTTTTCATCCATGTTTTGGTAAATTTTTAGAAAAATCTAAAAATATCAAAAAAATATTAAAAATCTAAAAAATATGTTTTTAATATATTTGTATTGTTTTTAGCATTTTCAGCGTCGTTTAAAAAGAATTTAAATTTTTAAAGGTCTTTCGAACGCGTTCAACTTTTCACGCGTTATTTTTAAAATTATTGATTTTTCTCATTGAGTCGACATTGATATTGCTCGTTTTCAAAAAATACAAAAAAATTCAGAAAAATCAAATTTACAAAAAAAAAGAAGTTGAGAGACTAAATTTGGAAACTTAGCAATATTTTTTCCTATAAATACTGGCCACCGCTGATCTCCCTCCCTCATCCCCACGGACCCGACCATATCCTCCTCTCTCAGCCGACCCATCGGCCTCCCTCTCCGGATCAACGAACAGACTCGACCACAGCAGCTGGCCACAGACCCACAGTCCCTGCAGATTGGCCTCCACAGAAACCAACCGCTACTCGCCGTCCTCCAACCGAACTCGCCAACCAGCAGCAGCCCTGCTCCAGCAGCACGCCCACAGAGCCGTCAGTGTCCACCCTCACCTCGGAGCCGCCAGCCACCAGAAGGAGAAAGAACTGATCACAGATCTAAAAATTGAAAAGAACCAACCCGAGGAAACAGATCTAAAAAAGAGTAAAATCTACTGTTGTGTGCGTTTTTTGTTGTTGCAGGTCACGGTGGCCTTCACCGCCGGCATGGAAGGGAAGAGGGGATGAAGCCGCTCCAGACCCCCCTGCTGCCTGGATTTTCTTGCGGCGGATCGTGAACCCACGCGCCGCCAGTGACGGTGGCGTGTGGGAAGACGCGCCGCCACTGTTCATGCTGTTCCAGAAGGGCTTCCCAGCACTGTTATGGAGTTTTGAGGGGTTATTTTGTAATTTTCAAATTGTTTAATGTAATATTTGTTTAGTTTGAATTTTTATTTGTATGTTGTAAATGTGGATGTAACAAAGAAAAGAAAAGAAAAAATATAGGGGAAGTGTATGTGTGTTTGGATTTGCTTTATGGGTGTTTTATTTTATTTTATTATGTATGATAAAATTGTAAAGATTAAAGAAGAATTTAATAATTTGATTTGCTCACGGTCTAGAATTATTAACTTATACGTAAGTTGTATTTCTAATATCCGATGAAAAGATAAAATTTTAAAACTTCTTTAACACGTTAAAATCATGAAGCAACTTACCTCAGGTAGGGTGCGTTAGGGGTGCTAATACCTTTTCTAACCATAACCAGTTTTTTACCTGCGAATCTCTGACAAGACCAGTATATCTGGTTTTCTAGTAGCCTTCAATAAATTACTAGGTGGTGATTCCCAATGAATCAATCAAAACAAGCAACCGAAACGAAAAAAAATCGTCAGCTGATGCCGCGCGGGTGACGTGCGACACTCCTTTTAAGGCCACAGATTTTGAACTCTCTGTAATATTCTACAACCATGTATGGTACCTTTAACGCTTGTTTTGGAATTTTTATTTTCATCCTGGATTCCATGTGTTGATTCACTGTGTTTCTTTCATTTGTCTCAGTGTTTGTTCAAAACCTTGTTATCTTTTGGAGGTAAGAGTTGGGAATGATTTCTGATAACTGAGATTTTACTGCTACAACAGATCATCACTAATATCTCTCTAGTCTCATGTCTGGCCATTTCATGAAATGCTTTTGAATTGACCGCTAATGTTGTTTCAGCTATAGGATATCTGGATACATAGCCTGAAATTCCTGTTACTTGCTTGTTTCAGGTATCAGATCCCCTTATTCAGAAATTTGGTCCTTTATTTTTGAAGTTTTTTCGTTGACCATTCAAAATCTATTGAATTTTGGAACCTGCATCATCTTATCTGATGAATACTTATTTGAAACAGTCGAGTTCATCCTTTAATTAATGCTACCGACTTACAAAGACAAATTGGTTTTTATCTTCTTCTTTTTCAATCCCTTATCAACACCAGAAACTGAAATGGGTATCTTCAAGCAGATATTGCAAGGGCCGTGGCCTAGCATTTCAGGCAGTGCCAAGAATCATTTAGCTTCTGATTTATTCATTTTCGTGGTAAGTAAATGCAGATGTAACGTTTAGCCTCTTTTATGCCACTTCGAACTAGGATTGATGCTTCTGCTTGATACTAAGAGGACTTGTGATTTCGCATTTTAAGATGTTTTTAGTTTGGGGTTTTGAAGAGAGGGTGGGTGCCTTCCATGTCTGACTTTGTTTTAGACCAACATTGAACCTGAAGGCAACAGCACTGATTCTGAAATCAACCAGCATCTATCATCAACTAGGATTGATTCGCTTCTCCTTAATAAGAACTCATCCTTATTTCTCCCATTGTGTCATGTTTGGTGACCTCTGCTGTCTGCTTTGGTGACGGGCTAGCAACTAGGAAGCTTATGAGATTCAAATTGGTAATTTTTAGAAAGCAAACTCTAGATCTGATTAGTTAAGCTACACCACTTAAGATTAAGTTATAACTTTTTATTTATTTATTTTTTGATAACCCGGGGTGTCCGGGCCAGCTTACACACACCACGACTAATCCCCGGACCCACTGAATACCCTGCAAGCCTAGTAGGCAGGTAAGGCACCGCGGATGTGACAGGCATACACGTTGAGGCTTGAACCCAAGATGCAGAGACAGGGAAACACTGCCAGGACCGCTGGGCCACAAGCCTCGGTGTAAGTTTAAGTTATAACTTTTTTTTTTTTTTTTTTTTTGATTCACGTGGGGTGTCCGGGCCAGCTTACGCGCACCACGACTATTCCCCACGGCCCACTGGACATCCTGCAAGCCCAGGAGCAGGTAAGGCACCGCGGGGGTGACAGGCGTGCACATAGAGGGTTGAACCCGGGAGGGGGGGCGGAACAAGTCCACGATGGACCACAGCAGTTAAACCCTCATGTGCTGGGTACACATGAGGGCTCGAACCAGGGCACTCAGCAGTACAAAGACTGCCAAGGCCACTGAGCTACAAGCCCTCTGTGTAAGTTATAACTTTTCTTGATATTACATGTGTTAACACATCTGCTAGTTAAACTTTAGAATTAACAAAAGTTATAACCAAAATCTTGGTGTCGAGTTTTTCTTTAATAAAGTTGAATAGCCAATCTAAAATAGAAACAAACACAATCACAGTAACTTATAAAATACTACGAGTCATGCCATTGTAGTTAGAGTTTGTTTATTTTTGTATTTCAAAAACATTCTTTAAAAAAAATTAAAAATCTTTTATTTTTCTCTTTTTTAAAATTAATTTTTTAATATTTCTAGATCATTTTAATGTGTTGATATCAAAATAAATTTTTAAAAATAAAAAAATTATTTCAATATATTTTAAAATAAAAAACACTTTAAAAAACAATACTACCATGTTTTCAAAAGTATCTTGTTCAAACATTCCGCAATCTCATTTTGTTGTGTTGTATACCTGACAGTAAGATATCTATCAATTCCTTTATACTTGTATAACTGATCAAACTCATATGAATAGAATTTCAAACCATTGCCAATTCCACATAAATCAATTTTTTTCAAATTTTTAATTGAACATTAAAATTGACAAAAGATAATCAATACCTATTGAATTACTCATTATTTTTTCAATTATAACACACTTATGTTACTAAAACACATTTAATTTCATCAAATGACAAACAAAATCAATTTATCACAAATTCCAAACAAATCCTAACATACAAATCATGCATTAATACAACAAAATTATCTAGGAAAAAGCTACAAAACACTTAAATATACAAGAAAATAATAAATACCACAAACAAATTTTTATAAATTAACTTAGAACATGAATGGGTTAAACAAATGGAGGGGTTTACTAACTTGGTGGTGTAAAATTTGCAAAATAATAAAACCAAGAGAAGAAAGATAACACATTTACGTTATAAAATCAAACTGAATTTCATTAAATAACAAACAAAATTAATTTATCACAAATTCCAAACAAACCCTAACATACATTAAGACAACAAAATCAATTTCATCAAATGGATTAACTTAAAACATAAATAAGTTAAAAAAAAAAGTGGGCTTACTAACTTAGTGGTGTAAAATTTGACAAAAAAATAAAGCCAAGAGAAGAAAGATGATGCTGTTGATAAATGTTGGTCGAAGTCGGCAAGTTGAGTAGTTGGATTTGCAAGAGAGCTGCTCAAATTTAAAGAGACTTGAAGAGGGGGAAGTTGTGTTGTGTTTTTTAGCAAAGGAAGAAGAAGAAATGGGAGGAAGAGAGACGTGTGAGGTTTTAATTCATTTAAAATTATTGATGGAAATTCCATCAACAATACTGATGTGTCAAGTTTCTGGTGAAATTTTAATCGATTTTTTATCTTTTTATTCCATTGTTATTTTTATCAAAAGTCTCTGATGGAATGTTTTTTATCGGCTTTTCTGTTATTTTATGCTAATTTTCTGATAGTGAAAGACACAAGGGGTATGTATACGGTGCTGTCATCATAGTTGGTTGAACTCAAGTTTTATTTTTAGATATTATTAATAATTTATTTATTTATTTATTAATAACACAGTTTTTTATTTATTTAATTATATATATGTATAAATTTTTTAATTTATATTTAAATTTTAAAGACTACAAAAATTTATTTCACAAGGGATCGCATCAGAGAGGAAAGAGCGAGAGATGACCTCTGTCGTCTGCTTTGGTGACGGGCTAGCAACTAGGAAGCTGTATGACATGTTTCTATTTTATTTCCTGCTAAGTGGTAGGATAGTGTATGTTTCTTGACCTCCGCTGATAGGTTGAGATAGGGGCCACCTCTCATGCATGGATGTGGGGCAGGGATATTAATTTGTGTTTGAGAGTGTGGCGTGATTATTTTTTAAAATATTTTTTATTTAAAAATATGTTAAAATAATATTTATTTTTATTTTAAAAAAATTATTTTTGATATTAACACATCAAAACGATCCATAAAAACTAAAAAATTATTAATTTTAAATAAAAACAAAAAACAATTCAAATTTTGTGAGAAAATCTAATTCTTTCTAGTCAACTAAAAGTGATTGAAGGAAAAAAAAATAATATTATTCAAGGATGCACATATTATAAATATTTTTTATTTATATATGAATAAAGATAATTTTAAAAAAATAAATACACCATTTTTTTTAAAAAAGAACCCTTAATTCAAAAAAGCCATGCAAAACCCGTGACTTAAAATATGAGATCGGGATAACCCGATAGAAAAGAAATTGATAATAACCACAAAACCAAGAAATTAATGGTAACAACAATACCAATCCTTTTTTCTTAAAAAGTAATGTTAAATAAAAAAAATGAGTCAAATAAAAGAGGATGTCGACCTATATTAACTTTTCAAACCCTAACAAATTAAATATCGAAGGATGAAGTGGTGGAAAAAAAAATCAATTATATAAAAGAATCTAAAACAAAAACTCATAATTAAAAAAATGAGGGTGAATATTGAAATAAAAAATAAATTAGAGGGTAATTAATTTTTTTTATTGGATGGTTAAATTAAAAAAAAAATTAAACATATAAATAATTTTTTGATGGGTGACCCTCATTGTCATGGATGGGGGCGGGGGCTCTAAATTTACTTTCAAAATAATAATAATAATAATTGAAGCTTACATAATTTAAGCTTTATTACGCTCGATAACTTTATGCATTTCCACAGGTTATAGCCATTCTGAGTTAGTTGGTGTTGGAATTTTTTTTTTCTGGTTACTTTTTAAATTTATTATTGGTTAGATTTTAAAATTTTAATTAATTTAATTTTAATTAATTAACTCGGTTTAGCTATTATATAAATAATTTTGCATGTTATTCAGAATAGATAAATTATTTATACCTTTGTAAAACAGGATTTTCTATATAGTTCAGAATTTAATTTTAGAAATTGAGAAAATCTAATTCTTTCTAGTCAACACATTAACATTATTGAGGTTCACGTGGTAACAACTATTAGTATTGACTAGACTATTGGACCGTCCACCACCACGGTCACATCAACTTTTTAAAAATAAAATAAAATAAAAAATATTAATATTATGCAGATTTTTTTAGGGTATTATTATATATAATAAATTGAGTGAATTTTAAAACCCATCGTTCTAGCTATTTATCTAATTTAAAATTTTAATTAAATTTTATCAAAGCTGACATGATTTAAATTGATTAATTTTATGAATCTTAAAAAATTTAAATGATTAATAAAAACATGAATTAGCTTTTAAAACAACTTTAAAATGATAACTTTTTAAAAAAATATTGAGATAATGATAGATTGGATCAATCTCGGTTCCCACGCAACCTGGATCATAGATTTTATTGGGTTTAATAATCTATTTTGTAAAAAAATTATTTAATTATATAATAAAAATAGATGCTCGTAAAATTAAACATCAACCCTAAAATAGAATTTTATTTGAGATTGTGATAACTCGTAGAAAACAAATAGAAATAAATCATACAATCTATTTCCTAACCAATCCAATATTGACTAAAAAAAACATATTCATTTAATAGTTAAACCTGTCAAACCTGTGAATCGGGTATCCTAGGCTAACATGTCAAACTCGTGAATAGAGTTATAGAGTCCATTAGGATTATAATTTATTTTTTATTAGACTACTTGATAACAAAAATAGATAATCGTAAAATAAAACATCAACTCAATACCAAGATATTTTTTTAAGACTGCAATAACCTTATAGAAAATAAAATGAAACCAATTATAAAACTGAATTTCTAATTAACCCAATATCTATAGATGAAATTGTAAAGAAAAGAAAAGGTTTAACTCGCTAGACTCGCGAACCATGTCAACCTGCCAAACCTATGAACACATGGACTTTATAAAGTTTTTTATATAAACTATTTTTTTACCTAAATGATAAAAAAGAGATGATAATAAAGTTAAGTTCAATTAAAAAAAAAATACCCTACCAAACCTGTAAACTGGGACAACTTGGGCAACTCTGATAAATCTGCAAACTACTTTAACTTTATAAAAAGACAAAAATAAATAATATGAGTTATGCCACCGTATCAAGAGTCTATTTATTTTTACATTTCAAAAGCATTTTTAAAAAAATTATTTTTTTATTATTTTATTTGCTTTAAATTAATTTTTTTATGTTTTTAGATTATTTTGATTTGTTGATAACAAAACTGAATTTTTAAAAAAATATTATTTTAATATAATTTTAAATAAAATATATTTTATAAAATAATAAAACAGTTGTTATCATGCTACGACTTATTACAATGTTGAGGCACATGATTCCCTCCCCCTCCACAGAAACAAACTATACATTTATAGTTAAATTGGTCATGTTTTAAATGTAGATGTACACCAATTGGGCCCACACGTTAATATTATTCAGTTCCACAGGTACAGCCATTCTGAATTATGTAATTACCTCCCTGTTTTCAAAGTTCAAACAACATTTGGGTCCACACGTTAACGTTCGATCATGTGACATCCATTTATATAATTACCTCCCTGTTTTCAAAGTTTCAGCAACTGGGTTCACATGTGTCATGTAGCAAGCCGAGCCAGCAGTATTTAATTTTTCATTTTTTTAATTTTTTTCAAAAGAAATTATTTATATTTAAATTATTTTTTTCTATTTTATTTTGTTTTGATAACAGATGATTATTTTTTAATTATACATTTAATTTTTGAAGGAATTTTTTTATTCATCTATATTTTTTTAATTTTTTGCATAAATGAACTATATTTTTTAAAATAAAAAATTTTATTTTCAAATAATATTTCTAAAATATATAGCCTTGTATAATATTTTTTTTATTTTATTCATTCAATTTAATGTGTTTGTCTATTTTTATTATCATTTGATTGAATAAAAAAATATTATAAAAAAAAAATAGCAAACATAATAGATAAATATTCCGTCTTACAAGATTAAATATTTTGATCTACTTTTATCTTTTTATTTTTCAAGTTTTATTTTTATATATTATTAATGACTTTTTATTTATCTATTAGTATACATAATTTTTTTTATCTATTTATTTATATATAAATATAAACTTTTAAATTTATATTTAATTTTTTTAAACTATAAAAATTTATTAAAAAAATCTATATATATAATTTTTCTGTGCTCTCAATTTATATTCTTTTCTGACAGCCTATCTTAACATTAAATCTCTTCCATTTAAGCTATTTGTGCTTCCATTTATTCATTTCCTTTCCCTCAGCACCTTTTCTAAACCATTCTTTTCTCTCAGCTTTCAGTTTGATTCTCAATTGCTTAAGCAAAGCAGTAACTATAAAGAACTTGGAGAACCGCTTTTAATTTGCAAGTGAACCATATTTATGATCTTTTTTACTATTTTTATTTTTTTATTGGCTGATTCAAACTGTTAGAGAATAATATAAATCATTTCTTGGAACCTCACCTAAAAGCTTAAGCTTTTAGGTTGAGATGGTTCTTTGACATGGTATCAGAGCCTTGATGATCAAGTAGTCACGAGTTCGAATCTCACCACTCCCATTTCTTTGATAAAAATTAAGCACAAGGTAATGTGGGCCTGTGCAAGTTTCAAGTTCAAAGGGCTTTCACTTAAGAAGATGTGTTAGAGAATAATATAAATCATATCTTGGAATCTCACCTAACAGTTTAAACTATTAGGTTGAGATGATTATTTTAACACAAACCGCATGCTTTTTATTTATTTGCTAAAAGTACTTAAATTGTGAGAAAAACGTATACTGTAGCTTTTAATTTCTTTCATATTCTCTTATTTTCTCTCACAACCATTTCTAAACTATTCTTCTCTCTCAGATCTCTCTGTTCTTTCCTGTTTGCTTAAGCAAACCCGTGACTAAACACACTTGAAAAACCTCTTTTTGCAGACAGACACGTCCAGGTAAACTATATCTTTTTTTTTTTTTGTAGTTTTTCTATTTTGTTATTAATTGCTTGATTCTTCCGAGTAAAACAATATGCTTGTTAATTACTAAGGTTGGTGATTTTTCAATATTATTTAATCAAGTTTTTTTATAATAGGAAGTCATTATCCACCAATATTTATGCTTGTTCTTTTTCTTTTTCTTTTTTTAATTTCTTTCTTTTTTTTTTAACTTATTATTTTAGGCCTCGTTTATTTGGTGGAAAATGATTTTCTGGAAACCACTTTCCAAACTTTCCTTTGTTTATTTCGCATTAGAAAAATTAATCAACGGAAAATATTTTCCAATCAAAGAAAAATTTGGTTTGGTTTTCAGGAAAGTTTTTTTTTTATTCTGGACGAAAAACATTTTCCAGAAGTTATGAAAAATTTAGAAATATCATATTATTTGCTGATTATAAAAAATTTGCTCCTCAAACTTTTAATTACTATATATTTTATTTTGAATATTTTTTTTTAAATTTCACCCTTTAGAGTTTGATTTAATTTGATTTTTATATTAACTTTAATCCTTATTTTTATGATTGTTATTTACTTTTTTCTTATTTTTTTAATTGAATTTTTTTATTTATCAAATTTGATCCTTATTTTTTTAATTGTTACTTATTTTATTTGAAATAATTTATGAAATTATAATTATAATTATTTTAATTTCATCATCTTTTAATTTTTTTATTTTTAGATTTGATCTCCATTATTTTGATTGTTATTTATTTTATTTGATATAATTTATAAAATTAGATATTTTTTCAATTTCATTCTCATTCAACTTTTTAATTTGTAAAATTTGTTTATTATTATTTTAATAAACTTGAAAAAAATATTAATAAGTTATTTTCCAGCTCATTTTCCATGACATAACCAAATACTGGAAATTGTTTTCTAAATTATTTTTCATGACACTATCAAATATCAAAAAATAATTCATTTTTCAGGAATTCAGTTTTAACTTTGTAAAAAAACTGTTTTCCAAAAACAGCAAACAAACTGCCTCAGTTTCAACCTCTTCTTCGCCAATTAAAATAAACATAATGCCTGCTTTAGCGCACAAAATGGGCAAAATCACATTAATTATCTCTGCCCATCTCTCTATATATTTCAAAGACAAACGCAAAAAGGAAAAAAAAACCTCAAACCATATCAGATATAATCATCCCAATTAATTTTATAAATTTAAAGATAATTTTAATTATTGATAAAAACATAATTTAATTTTTTAAATAACTTTAACATAATAATTTTTTTTTTAAATATTGAGACAGTGATAGATTAGATCAACTGCGGTTCTCTCACAATCCTAGTCATGGACTCTATTAAGTTCAATAACATAATTTATTTTCAGCATCTTTTCTAAGTTGATCTCTTGTCATTTAATTTTGTTCCTAGCCAATAAATTTAAAGCAATTGAAAGTTAATTTTACAATCAAATGAGACAATTAAAAAAAAAAAAAAAGTTAAGAAACCAAAGTTAAAAATATAAAAAGGCAGTGCTCCTGTCGCCCATACTTTTTGAGTGAGTGTTTAAGCACTTATCAAAACATACTTTATGGTATTGCCCCCACTCTCTACAACCACTGGTCCTATGGCTAAAATAAAAAAAATCGTTCTAATATATTTCTTTCTCGGAAGTTTCCACAACAACTGGGTCCACGCGTTAACAAAAAACTGGGGTCCACGCGTTAACATTATTGAGGTCAAACAGGTCACTGATACCAAAGTCTTCCAAGTCAAGGGATATCCATTATTATTTTTTTGGTTCAACTCCATTATTATCTTCTCTTGAACCGTTCTTCTCTCTGTGCTATTACTGTAACAATCTCTTCCACATCGCATCTCATTACACCATTCTCTGTTCCCAGTAAATTATTTCTTAAAACCATATACACTCTTCTCTTGCCTGTGCTTTCTGCTCTCTTTTCTTTCTGAATACTGCTTTGAGCAAAGCAGCTCTTGCAGGGCATCTTGAATCCAGGTAAAGTATTTTTACTTCATCTTCTTCGTCTTGTTGGTGTTCTCCTGCAACTATTGCTTGAATCTTTTCAAGTAAAGGACAGGTTGTTGTAGGATAACTATTACTTATTTTTTAATTTAATTATTAGTTAGATTTTAAAATTTTTAATTTAAATTTAAGCTTCCACGCTCTTTCTGTGCTTCCATTTATTTATTTTCTTTTCCTAGATACATTCTCTAAACCATTCTTTTCTCTCAACTTTCTGTTTAATTTTAGATTGCTTAAGCAAAGCAGTAACTAGAAGGGACTTGAAGAACCGCTTTTAATTTGTAGGGGAATCATATTTATGATTTTTTTCATTATTTTTATTTTTTATTGTTTGATTCAAACATTGTTATTTATTTGCTAAAAATAATTAAAATTGTGAGAAAAATGTATGCTATAACTTTTAATTTCTTCTACATTTTCTGTGCTATCATTTTATTTATTTATTTATTTTTCCTGATCACCACCATTTCTAAACCATTCTTCTCTCTCAGATCTCCCAGTTCTTTCATGTTTGCTTAAGCAAACCCGTGACTATACATCACTTGGAGAACCTCTTTTTGCAGGCAGACACATCCAGGTTTATTTCTATTCTATTTCTCATCAGAATGTTTTGATTTGTTACACGTAAACTAATTTAAATTATATTTAAAACAATTTTTTATTGGTTATTTATTTGCTAAAGATTAATTAGAAAAAATAATTAAAATTGTTATTATTTGTGGTTACTGATCTCGAAAAAATATAAAGGAAAAGATTCTAATTAAAATAAGTATTTTAATTTCTGAGAAAAGAATAAATATAATATTTTTAATATATCTTCCTCCTGGAAATATTTTATGATATTCAAGCTGTAATTGTAAAATATTTATATATAAAAGATACAAATATAATAAAGAGAGAAATTTTAAAAAAAATCAATAAAAGAGATTTTTATTTTTATTTTTTGGTGAAACTGGTTTCTGTCTACATCTCTCATATATTATAAGTATCCCATAATGATGTCTTTGCCCTTAACACCCAAGATACTAAACTGACTATTGAGGGCATCTGTATTTTATCACAAGTTGCATTAATTATTATCAAATTAATCAGAAATGAATAAACTTTTTTCATTTTAAAAGTACTATGCAACAAAAAAATACCCTTAAAAACAAAAGATTTAAAATTGACATCCAATGATTTTTTTTGTATTTTGATAATAGGTTTTTTTTATTATTATTAGGTTAACCAAGGAGTAATTTAGTATTTGAGTAAATATAAAAAAACAAAAAATATAGTAAAACGACTAAAATACCATTAAAAAGAATTTTAAAACTAGTGTGCAAGGATTTTTTGTATTTTCACAACTTTTGTTTTTGTTATTATCAAGTCAGATAAGAGGCAATTTATATAACAACCCAAACTTTTCATGCTATTATTTTTTTTCTGGTTGTTGTGTACATGAAATTTAGGGGTAATATTTTTTTTTTTACCATGAAGATTGTCTCTGATTTGCCATCCATTAATTTCATCCACAATTACAAACTTCTTCTTGATGATATACAAACTTTTATTAGACATTACAAGCTCCTATTTAATATGAAAGGTCATATATCTTGGTAACACTTAATTATACCATCATAGTTACTAATAGTTGCCATAACTAAACAAAATTAAACAAGCAGTCCTCGCATCTTCAACTCTCAAACATTAACTATTAATGTACATTTAATCGGATACATCCAGCCATTTGTCTAACAATTAATTCAATCTTACAAATAATTTCACACATCTAAACCATCATTGAAACTCAAAATCACACATTTAACATGAAGTTCACATATACTAATAAAATCTTTTCCAAACAGAATTTACCATATCTACACCTTTAGGGAACATATAGCAACACAAAGTTTGACTCAATTTTCATAGATTTCTACCACACCAATTTATACAGTTTAATTTAATTCTCAACTTCCATTCATGCTAACCACATTCTCAACCAATAATATTACTTCAATTTATTTTAATTGTACAGTTAAATCTTTCCCAACTCAAGAACACAGATTTCACACCCAAATACAAACATTCATTTTAAAAGAATTTCCTCAAAACTTAGAAATTAATTGTTTAGTCAATACAATTTATCATAACTACTCTTTTTAAAGCACCTTTATTCAAGAAAATATGAATGCAACACCCAAGCCTAATTAGCCAATTCACATACAACTTGAACACTTTTCCTCTTATCTCATTTATTTTCACATAGCTTAACCCATAATTCTGCATCTTTCTCATGTTTTTAAAATCTAAAAAGAATATCATAACTAGTTTATGATTATCCATTAGAATCTGGCTAAAATATCAAAAACTCTTTTCTATTTTTTTTTTAGGGTCTAGATGTACACTTTAATATCTGTAGGGTGTAAAATTACACAACAGAGTACACTCTCAGGTATTAAAGCTATAAGGTGAAAAATGCGATGCTAAAATTCAGACTTTAGAATGATTATGATTTAACCCGATAAAGTAGAGACACTCTCATGAAGAGAGATCTGCCTTGAACAATAGACAAGACCACCAAATAGAAATTTAACCTAGAAAAACAATCAAACAACAATGCAGCTTACCGTATGTAGGATGCACTGGGGGTGATGCGTCTTCCCCTTGCATAACCAATCCCTTACCCAGAGTCTCACACTCTATAGGTTCCTAGTAATCTTAATATTAGGTGGCGACTCCTGAACTTTAATCATAATTTTATGATTAAATCCAAAAAAACCCTTCCCAACACACACACCTCATTAGGAGGCACGATAAAAGCGTCGGCGCACCCCGCAACAATGGTTATTTGGCTATCACTTCCTCCTAATTCTGAGACTCGGACATGAAACATTTACTCGGTTGTATTTACTAAATTTGTTAATAATAATTAATTTTTTTTATTAAATAAAACAATAATAAAAATAAACACAAACTGATTGAATAAAATAAAAGGAAAAAAATATGATTCAAGGATGTATATATTATAAATATTATCTAAAAATAAATATTTTTTATTCATAGATGAATCAAGATGATTTTAAAAAAATAAATACACAATTTTTTTTTAAAAAAACCCTTAATTCAAAAAAGCCCTGCAAAACTTATGACTTAGAACATGAGACCGGGATAACCCGATAGAAGAGAAATTGATAATAATCACAAAACCAAGAAATTAATGATAACCATAAAACTTGTAAACCCCCGTATAAACATAGGATCATAGAAAACAAAAGAAAGGCCTCGATGAGTAATGAAGACTCAATATGAATAAAGATGTTTGGAAGAGAATATGATAATACTTCTAACCACACAATAGAAAAGTAGGTTTGGCCACTAAAAAGATGTCTCGAATGAAGATGTTTATTTATAAAGCTTATAATTTAGTTCAAGTCAACAAAAGCTCATGGCCTCAATTATGGATTATCCAAAAAAAAAATGTTTATTTGTGATGTAATAAATATTCATATTGGAACATGATATTCATCTCTCAAATCTATAATAATTTAATTGATCATATAAATAATTGTTTTAATTAATAATTATGAGAAATAAAATCTCGTAATAGTTGATTACTTAAATAAAAACTCATGATTGTCTAGCATAGTAAATAAATTACTTAACCAGGGTTACTAGAGGAGTTATTTGTCATGAATGAGTTATATAACAGTTTATAAATTATGCTATCATCTCCATCACCATATATAGAGCTCGACAAGATAGAATAAGACAAGATTAAATATAGTTTTAAAATATATTTAGAAATATAGTTAAATTGCATTTCTTTCTGATATGCTAATATCAAAAATAAATTTAAAAATATTATTTTAATATATTTTTAATTAAAAAGCAATTTTCACCACATTTCTAAATAGGTTAAAAGTTTTTTAAATATGTGGATTGATGCGGATGATACTTTTTATTAAGTTTTGAGAATTTTGAATTCAAACAAGTGAATTTATATGCATGCTTGGACAACATGATTTTCTTTTTAATTTAATAAACAATAATTTCTCATCTTCAATAGATATTTAGGTTTGTCATTCGGGTAAGACAAACCCTGTATTTTAAAATAGTATAGCTAAAAGATCCCCTTTGTATAAATTCTGAAGTTAAGGACTCCTTTGTGCTTGATAAAACACCTCACAATAAAGTTAATAAATAATAACACAAGAAAGGATCAAAGTTAATAAATAATACTATATCTTACACTGCTTTAATAGATTATTACGGTAAGAGCACAGAGAGAATAAGATTAACGCGTGGACCCAGTAGTTGTAGAAACTTTGCAAAGGGTCTGTTAAAAAGTAAAAAGTACACGCTTAGACCTCAATAACGCGTGGACCCAGGAAAATAACGCGTGGAGCTCAATGATGTTAACGCGTGGACCAAGTTGTTGCAACCGGCACGAAATTACCTCTCCAAATTCCAGGCTCAATATTTACCACTACACGCTTGAGAAATTTCCAAGCTTAAGTCACACGGCGGAGGGTTAATACGAGTTGTTCGAGATAATGTATGGATAATGTTAACGTGTGGACCCAGTTGTTGCAACCAAATTCCAGTACACGCTTGAGATATTTTCTTGCTTTTCTTCCTCCACGTGTTACCTTTTACCTCTTTTATAATTATGATTATTGCATTGCTAATAATTTGCAAGAAAAATGATGAACTTTTTTTTAGTGAATTATGTTCAATTCAAAATAACAAAATAAGGTTCATTGAGGCTTTTCTTGAAACGTCGCTCAGGAATTAATTAACGAGAATAAAAAAAATCTTATACAAAATTTATTATTAATCATTGATATTTATTATTGATCATCAATATTAAATGATAGCTTATTTTCGAGTATAAACTATGTTGGAATAAATTTGATAAAAGAGATTATACATAATTAATGATGGGAACGTTTATAAAAATGACTAAATTAAGGTTTATCAATTACCTTTAAATATATTATGGTTTTAATAGGTGGACTGTGTATCATATAAATTATAAAAGAATATTTATTTTTTTAATATATATAATAATAACAAATTAGATGACAGTAACAAAAAAATAGAAATTAATTTTAATAAATGATACCAATTCCTATTATGATATATTTAGAGAAGAAGTTCAAAGAATAGAATGAAATCAAATATTCTTAATAAAAAAAACACACAATGAAATAAAATATGTTTTTAATAAATATAAAAGATGGATAAAAATAGAGAATAAGAAAGAGATATAAATCTCTTTGTAAAATTTCTAAAAACTTAATTACAATTATATTATAATTTCTTTCCTAAAATTATTTAAAATATAGTAATAGACACTAGGTTTTAATATATAATTAAAGAATCTCTCCTGAACCAAATAATAAAAATATCGTATAACTTTTTTGGATGAATTGTTAATGTAGGGATTATTTTGGGTACCTGACTTGACTGATTTTATTTGAATATATTATTTAATTAGTGTTGACTCTACTATTCCTGCCTTGCATTGACTGGAAATTTCACTATTTAATAACCTTGCTTTACCCTGCAGCTAGCTTCTCTGTCCCATTGCTGCCATTTTCGTAGCTAACTCTTTGTTATATTGAACTTACTCTTCTTTGCTTCTTGCTCATAACGATAACTTGAAAGCCTTACGTTCAGATAGATGATCATTGACCAGTTCATCCTATATCATTCTATTTAATTTAGAAATGCAGAAAGAAAAACGCAATCAATCCAAAGATGAAGAAAACGATTCATCCTCGCGAAAGAGAAGAAAAGCTGGCCTCAGCAAGCCTGTCAGTTTTGTCTCCACAGGTAAGGCAGATACGCGTGTCTATATATGTATATATATGTATATATATCGAATCAGCAGTTCCTATATATATATAGGAACTGCTGATTCGATTTGAATATGTTATTTGAATAGTCTGATCTTAGGATAGGTTGATTCTACTACTTCTTCTGCCTTGCATTGACTCGAAATTCCTGGTGCTTTCTCCTGCAAATGAATAGAAATCATATCCTTTCTCTGTCTCCTATATAAAGAATACAATTAACCTCATTTCAATATCATAGCTTTGGAATTTCAATTATCCTTGTAAATCTTTAAGTTCATTTTATTATTTTGGAATATATTCATTTTAAAATTTTCATATTTATTTATTTATCGGGCTTATTACTGTTTCAAAGTAACGTCACTGATTTTTAATTGGTGTTTACACCTTCAGTCCCACCCTTTTCATTGCACTATCCTTTATTATAATGTATTTTTTATTACCTCATTTATTTCTTAGAAATATTTTGTCATTTTTCTTATTATTTTATCCATCAAAACACGTTACCAGTTTTTCTGTCCTTATAAATTCTAAATCAAAATTCATTTTATGGAGGTCATCCCTTCCATTATATATCATTATTTATTTATTATTTCTTATCTTGATTTTCATCACTCATTGAGATCATACCACTTCCAGTCTTACATTTATATGATAGTTTACACATCCGTATATTTAAATTATAAATTTTTAGTGTTTCACATATTCAATATGAAAGGTCATAAATCTTGGTAACACAATTAATATGCATAATTGTACCATCACAATTACTAATACTTGCCAAAACTAAAAAAAATAAACAGGCAGTCCTCACATCTTTAACACCTTATAAACACATTAATTCTTTTACATCTCATCAGTTTAATACTTTTTTTTTTCTTTCGTTTTAACCATGAATAAACTTCTTTCTTTCTTTCTTTCTTTTATATTATCATTGGACTATCATCATCCTGCTCATTATACTTATTGATTAATAATCCAGTTTTTCATCCATCTCAAATATTTATCACTTACACTTTAAATTAATAGGATTTTAATGTATTGTTACAAACATCTCATTCCTATTTTGATTTAATCTCCTTTATATAATCGTTCTTTGTTAATAGCCCAAACTAATTTGGTATGTATATCCATTCTATTTAGTATTTACAACTACTATTTTAACTTATTTATATTTTCATTGAACTCATTTCATACCTTGAACTATACTTTATTTTAACTTTGGTTTACCAACTACATTAATTTCTTTCAACTAAACTTTATTAATTCATTTTGATTCCCATGGTCTTATTTATGGCTTATTACCGGAAATCCTCAATCTCAAACATCAATCCTACCTAATATTCCCACCGTTACATCCAATTTAATTTCATACAATATTGGCCCTATCTTTTTGGTCAATTTAAATTTTACAAAATAATTTCTTTGTTGCGATGGATTCAAATTTAACATTTAATTTTGTCTCAAAGGCAAAACAATTAATTATATATGTATATTCTGCTTCAAGGCATAAATTCTATTGACAAGCAATTATACACAACACAAATAAATAAATATTGAAAATTTAATAATTACCAAAAGCATTTTAAATAAATAAAAAAGCAAGTGAGAGGCAAATTCCTTACCTTGAGCTCCTGGGAAGTCAATCCTCATATTGAATGCTTCTCCTACAACTCTTAAACATTAACCATTAATGTCCATTTAATTGTATATATCCAACCATTTATCTAACAATTAATTCAACCAAACAAATAATTTAACACATTTCAATCATCGTTGAAACTCAAAATCACACATCACCTAACCTTCACCACTTTACCCAAACACACATTTAATATAAAATATACTTTTCGAACGCATACATCACAACAACATGCTAACATTCATTCCATCAAACATTCTATTTCATTCATAATTCCTAAACCTTCCGTATCAATCCATCAACATTTCAATATCACATAATTACCTAATATTTCACATTTACAACTTTCTCCGAACACACATACAATATGTAACTCATATATTCGTTCAAAAATCATTCTTAAACATAAGTTAATCATGTCAGTAATTTAAAATCTTTTAGAAATCCCAAGGATCTTCTTAGATAATCTAGAGTTGTTTGGGGGCATAAAAAAAGATTACTTAAAGATCAGTTCTTCTTTTTAGGATTTAATTAACTTTTTAAGGTTGGTTATCTCAAATCATAAGTTATATAATTGTTTGGTCTGTAATAGTAATCCATATGAACCACCGCATTAAAAATCTTCTAAACCTTTTTAGAGAAGAAGGATTGTTATGTCTAACTTCTTTTTTTATTGTTATGTTTTCTCTCTTTAATTATATAATAATCATAAAAATATTAGGCATAATATTTTATTTATAGTGAAAACCTAATAACCCTAATAATGATAAAATATCACTTTGCCTTCAGAAAAATATCACATATATTATTTTAAAATAGTTTTATAAATTTATTTCAATCAAGTTTTTACTTGATTTTTCCAGGTCTATAATTGCAATCCTCTATATTAATTACATTATTATCCTCAATTTCTAAAACTTATATATAATCAAGTGTCATTTAATTAATCATCACAATTTAATTTCTTACCAATGATTCTTAATGTGTATGGCTCATTATGTAACTAATATATTGATCCAAATATAAATCATAATCCTATTTAAAAAACAAGATTGTATAAATTAAATAATTTAACTTATTATTAATTCTAAAAGTTTATTGATTTATATTTTAAGATCAAATGTAGGGCCAGGTAATGTGTTTTGATTCTTCAAATATTAGGAAAGTCATATATGATTTTTTCTAACCTTTCCATGACTAGTTATTAATGTAATTATTATCTCTTTATCAATAATATTTTGATTTAGATATTTGAGCAAGGATTATGTCTACTCTATTAAATCATATTTGTCCTCAACACCATAATCATTAAAATTTTAAGATTTGTAACCCTTATTAAATCAAATCTAATTCTACCTTGTGTGTGGATTTCACAATCAAAACTAACATTTTTTTTAATTCACTTAGGGTAATGAATAATCTCTTGATCACTTAAATATCTTCATATAGTTTATGTTATACTTAATATTTGTTCATTTGTTACACTTAATTAAGGAAAATTGTGGTCAAATCATAACATAATATTCTTTATATAATATAATTTAGTTATTCAAGTTTAAAGATCACTTACATAATTGTAATGCGGATATTTCTATAAATACATGTAATCTCTTCATATAGAATGCTTTATGAATTAGTTTGATATACTTGTTATTCAAGAAACACTTACATAGTAGTCCTGGTTATCCCTCATAGTTCAACTTATAAAAACAATTATTTTTTTTTTTATAAAAAAATGAACATAATATGAATTGATTTTAATTGTCTAATTAATATTCAGTCTTAAACAAACATTGATCAATAATATTTAAAAACAATACTTAGTTTTAACTAGATATTTAGATACATAAAGGCTCGGAAATTATATAAAACAAACCAAGACTGAAGTCTAACTCTCTAAAATTTTAAGAAATTAAAATGCTATAAAAATACAAAAGTGTATATATTTGGATAGATATTAAAATAAAATAGTTTAGATATTAAATAAATCAGTAGTATTAATTGTTGATTTTGTGTTATTAAATTTTTTTTTAAATTATTAATTAGATTTATTAAAATTAAATTATGAATCACATAGAATTTTTTTTTAATTGAAACCCTTTTATTAAATCAAATTTTAGAATCATATAATAACAACTATTAATTTAGACTATAGGTTTTTGTATGAAAATTGAGGTTGAATTTAAATAGGAATTTTTTAACTTATATTTAATGAATGTCAATTTAGTCTTTGGAAGTTAAGAATAAATTTAGTATATTTTGAGATGAGTTTTTTCTCCGAAGTTTTTTGTACTAAAATTAAGGTTATTTTCTTTTAAAAAAACACTGAATGTTTGATCATTTATTTGCTGAAGTCCAATTTGGAAAAGTAATTAAAATTTCTATTAACTGTGGCTAAAACAAATAATATGCAAAAACGTGTTTTTTTTTTTTTTTTTGTCTAAGGTGCCAGTTTTTTATTTTATTTTGTTGTAAGCAAAATAAAATAAATATCACATATATAAGAAATTCATAAAAATTCACCAATAACTTTATTAAAACGAATTACAATAGTAAAAATATTTTAGTGTGTGTCTGTATATATTGGAATAATTTTGGTTTGGAATTATTTATATTCCTACTATGTCTTTCATTAAAACAATTGAAAGAAGTATCTTAACGTGTGACAAAAAATACAAGAGAGAGACGTTAAATCTTTTGTTGCACAGTGTATCTTTATTTCACTGTGCAACAACTTTATTTTTAAAAAACCATATAATCTTCTCTGATCTGTGCTTTCTCTTCTTCTTCGGTGTTTTGTTTTTTTTTTTAAAGAATCTTTGAAGTAAAAAAACAAGTCAGAGAAATTAATTTTATTGAGAAACTTTGGAGTTAGGATCGTCAGTTTTTAGTTTCCAAATATAAATCAATTTGTCTTCCTCAGTTTTTATAACCCATGCCTTATGGAGTTCATGCAAAATTGACCCTAAACCTTGAATTCATTGTTTTTTCTTTTCTCTTTTCTACAGAGCCACTGATCAAAATGATGCCACCGAATGATGAAGTTCGGGATTACTTTTGGAGATATGTTGAAAGGGTGGCTGAAGGTAAAAGGAAGTGTACGTTTTGTGGGAAATTATTTGCCGAAGGTACTAGCATTACGAGGATCAAATGGCATTTATCAAGAGTGGAAGGGCATGGTGTTACAACTTGTAAACTTGTTACTCCAGAAGTTCAAGATGCAGCCCGTGAAGCAGTTGATGGCTTAAGCAATAACGAGGTCGCTAATGCAATTTCAGATTCTTCACAAGAACAGAACAATGTAATCAGTAATCAAGCTGATGAGCCTCGGGGAGATTCATCCCAACCAATTGATGCAATTATGAACTATGCGCAGAACATAGTTGGAGTGAGGACAGAACCAGCGGTTCAATTGTTGGTACAAAGCAATGCGGAGGCTGACAATTTGGCAAGGGATGATGGAAGAGTACAGGTGAGAGTTCAAGACATGGAACAAGGTGTGGAGGAAGAGATAATTTCTTCGCATCTAGAAGCGGCAAATGGAATTGAAAACACCGGTGAAGGATCTATCCAGCATGTTGACAGAAATGCACAAGAGAATACTGGAGAAGCAACACAAGATCTAGTGCATCACATAGATGGTAGATCATGGTCTGAGATACAGGCAATCTCTAGTTATCTATTCCAGAACACAAGTGAGACTAGAGGAGATCTATTACCCACTAGCTCTACAATGCCAGTGGGTCAAGAATTTAAAGTCATTAAGGAAAGCATATGTTCTTCGTTAATGGATGATGAATTCTCCGTCATTGGCATTTATGGGATGGCGGGAGTTGGTAAAACAGAATTGCTGAAACATGTCCACAATGAGCTTCTACAAAGATCAGACATTCCTCATTGTCTTTACTGGGTGACCGTGAATCATGATTCCAGCATTAATAGATTGCAGAAGCTTATTGCTGCACATATTGGTTTAGATCTTTCAAGTGAAGATGATGATGTGTGTACAGCTGCTAAATTGTCAAAAAAACTAATTCAGAAAAAAACGTGGATTCTCATTTTAGATAATCTGTGCGACATTTTTGAGCCAGAGACAGTGGGAATTCCTGTCTCACTTCAAGGATGCAAGCTGATTGTTTCATCTCAATCAAAAGAGGTTTGTGAAGGGATGACTAGCAGAAACATCCGAGTGAATCCTCTTTCTAATGGAGAAGCTTGGGATTTGTTGAAGCAGCAACGTCGACAAGGCATCCCGTTTTCTCCTCCAGATGCGGAACAAATTGCGAGAGATACCACCAATGAGTGTGATGGTTTGCCGCTAGGAGTTATATCACTGGCTAGATCCACGAGGGGTTTCCGTTACAAACGCCAATGGAGGAATACTTTACAGAACCTGAGACATTCAAGAGATGGGCTAGATCACATGGAAAAGGCATTGCAGACATTGAGAGAAAGCTATACCCACCTACTAAGGTTTGATAGGCAACAATGTTTCTTGTATTGTGCATTATTTCCTGGAGGCTTCAAGATCCCTAAAGAGGATTTGATAGCTTATTTGATTGATGAGGGAGTGATAGAAAAGCGGGAGAGTAGGGAGGATGAATTTGACGAAGGCCATTCACTGCTTGATAGACTTGAAGATTTCTGCTTATTGGAAAGTGTTGATGGTGGTTGTGCTGTCAAGATGCCTAGCTTGCTCAGGATAATGGCCATCAGAATACTTCAGAAGGACTATCAAGCCATGGTTAGAGCAGGTGTACAATTAGAAGAAGTGATGGATGCAAAAGATTGGAAGGAGAATCTTGCGAGAGTTTCACTAATAGAAAACCAAATTAAAGAAATTCCTTCCGGACATTCACCAAGGTGTCCCAGGCTGTCAACTCTATTGCTACACTATAATATAGAGTTGAGATTGATTGGAGATGCATTTTTCGAGCAATTGCATGAGCTCAAGATCCTCGATCTGTCTTATACAGATATTTTAATAATGCCTGATGCTGTCTCTAATTTGGTGAGGCTCACTGCATTGTTGCTTATTGGTTGTAATAAGTTAAGACATGTACCATCGTTAGAAAAGCTCAGGGAAATGAGGAGGTTGGATCTTTATCGCACTGCACTTGAAAATATTCCTCAAGGTTTGGAATGTCTATCCGAACTGAGGTATCTTAGAATGAATAACTGTGGTGAAAAGGAATTTCCTAGTGGGATATTACCTAATCTATCTCGCTTGCAAGTCTTTATACTTGGATGGGGACAATATGCTCCGATGACAGTTAAAGGAGAGGAAGTAGGATGCTTGAAGAAGTTGGAAGCTTTGGAATGCCATTTGAAAGGTCACTCTGACTTCGTGAAGTTTTTCAAATCTCAGGATAAGACCCAATCACTCAAAACTTACAAAATTTTTGTAGGACAGTTTGAGGAGAATGATGGTTACAATGTAAAAACGTGTTGCAGAAAATCAGCAGGGGGGTTCGGTAATTTGAGTGTAAACAAAGATGGAGATTTTCAGATCACTTTCCCAAATGATAATCAGGAACTAATCGTTCGGGAGTGCAGTAGCATGGAGAGCTTGGTTTCATCTTCTTGGTTCTGCTCTTCTCCACTACCACAGCCATCTCCATCTTATAATGGTATATTTTCTGGTCTTAAAGAGTTCTATTGTTTTGGATGTACAAGTATGAAGAAATTGTTCCCTCTTGTCTTCCTGGAAAACCTAGAAGTGATTGAAGTTAGTAATTGTGAGAAAATGGAGGAGATTATAGAAACAAGATCAAATGATGAGGGGCTGAAGGGTGAAGAAAGCAGCGGCAGCAGAATTCTGAAACTCGAACTTCTGAAGTTAAAAATTCTGAAATTGATTGAATTACCAAAATTGAAAAGCATTTGTAATGCCAAACTGATTTGCCATTCTCTCAAAGTAATTCACATAAGAAATTGCCAGGAGCTAAAGAGGATGCCAATTTGTCTTCCGTTGTATGAAAGTGACCAGCCATCTACTCGTCTTTCTCTTCATGAAATCATAGCATACCCAAAAGAATGGTGGGATTCAGTATTGGAGTGGGAGCATCCTTACGCTAAGAATGTCCTTGGTCTCTTTGTAAAGTTTCAGTAGGAGACGACTGCTTTTAATGAATTACGTAAGCATTATGCTAATTCCTCTCATCTCAATCCCCTTTAATTTAATTTTAATCAATTAGCCTCAGCCATAAAATGATTGATTCCTCTATATATTTATTATTTATAGGAAAAAAAATTAATTTGTCTACTATATTCATGTGGAATTGAAAGACTCTTTTGTGTTTTTAAAGATGGGATTTTAAATGAGAATTTGATTGGCTTCAAAGTTTATGGGTTTTAATTACTTGGTGATCTTTTGTAGGCCGATGGTGAAGAAAGACCTCTTATTTAATAAGGATCGGAAGAAAGCATATTATGAATAAGTCTTGTGTTGTTTCAGTTCTGCCCTCTGTTCTGCTTCTAGTGATAGAGAGGCTGCTTTGTTGATCATGACTATCATGGGGGTTTCTGAGGCTTGTCATTCACCTGCTCTCATGCATAGAGATCTTAAGCCTTACAGCTTATTGTTTCATAGTGTACGTTGAGGAGGATGCTCCTCTTAAGGCCACAGATTTTGAACTCTCTGTAATATTCTACAACCATGTATGGTACCTTTAATGCTTGTTTTGGAATTTTTATTTTCATCTTGGATTCCATGTGTTCATTCACTGTGTTTCTTTCATTTGTCTCAGTGTTTGTTCAAAACCTTGTTGTCGTTATCTTTTGGAGGTAAAAGTTGGGAATGATTTCTGATAACTGAGATTTTACTGCTACAACAGATCATCACTAATATCTCTCTGCTCTCATGTCTGGCCATTTCATGAAATGCTTTTGAATTGACCGCCAATGCTGTTTCAGCTGTAGGATATCTGGATACATAGCCTGAAATTCCAATTACTTGCTTGTTTCAGGTATCAGATCCCCTTATTCAGAAATTTGGTCCTTTATTTTTGAAGTTTTTTCGTTGACCATTCAAAATCTATTGAATTTTGGAACCTGCATCATCTTATCTGATGAATACTTACTTATTCGAGACAGTTGAGTTCATCCTCTAAAGCTACCGACTTAGAAAGACAAATTGGTTTTTATCTTCTTTTTTTCCATCCCTTGTCAACACCAGAAACTGAAATGGGTATCTTCAAGCAGATTTTGCAAGGGAATTTAGAATTTGAGTCTGAGCCGTGGAATCACTTAGCTTTATGCTTTGTTTCTTGTCCAAGGAATGAAAAAAATATGAAATTGTTTTGGCATGGATAAAACAATGTTGCCGAGCATTTTCACTTGATGAAAGAATTGGCATGGTAAGTAAATGCAGAATCACATGTGAGATTTGATGTCATTGAAAAGAAAAAAAGTTGAAGGCTATGGGAACCGATTGACATTCCTAAAAGAACATGGTGGATTTTTTAATGATTTTATAATTAGAAAAAAAAAAAGGAGATTGAAAACCAACCTCTCCATCTAATTCATAAGAAACAGAAGATCAAAAATTGGATAGTCATCTAATTTCATACTGTGTGTAGCAATTTTATACCCTCTCCTTCACATTTGATGCACAAGGACGTTCTATGGAGGGGTTTTGAGCAGTCAGATGCAAATCTTTTGAAATTATACATTTATGGATTAGAGAATTGGAATAAAATTTTAAAAAATAAAAAATAAAATTTCATTGGAATTCAAAAATATTGAACAAAGACAATTGCAATAATAACATGTAAAAAAACAATGCGGGCTTCAATATTTTGTACTAGGAACTTTCTTGCAACTGGAAATATCATCAACCTAGAACAAGCCACCTGTCCATTTTGTGCATATAAATCAGAATCTGTTGATCACCTTCTTCCTCAATGTTAAGATTTTTGGAAACTTTGAAATCGATTTATGAATTGGTTAGGCTTAAAATGATGCACACCCAGAGCTATTGATCAAGCTGTCCTTCAATGGAGTGTTCTTGTTAAAGGAAAATTCCAGCGTCAATCGATCATCATGGTGTCCGATGGAATTTTATGGAGAATTTGGCTTACTAGAAATAAATTGATATTTGATGATGAGATGCCGGATTGAAATATAGTTTTTCATTTGATTCTTCATCATCTAGCTAGCTTTATAGTAGAAGACTGGGGATGGTAATTTGAAGTACTCAAGAACGAATTTATTTAGACAAATTATAAACACTTTGATCTTATTGGTCCTAAAATCAGATCCAAATATGAGCTTTCATAATCCAAAAACAAGGCTTATCAGTTTACTTCAATCAAACAAACTTGATGTCAATAAGGATTAAGGAACATGCAAAAATGGGAAATATAGAATCTGATATCTGGAAATGGTACAAATGTCCAAATAATCTCTAATACTCATTAAAGAACATGTATTGACTAGTGTTCTATGTTTTACAAAGGAAAAAGCATTGACTAGTGTTAAATGCTAAGATACTAGCAAGCTCGTTGACTAGTGTGAATGTTGAGATACTAGCAAGCAAATGGAGGTCGAGGCTAAAGTTTCACGAACAGTGCAAGATGTTTCAGCTGAGCCTGTTAAGAAAGTTGTGCGTGATAGTGTTGATAAAAATACAGTTGAAAAATAACATTACAGTATTGCAATAAAAATATAAAGAAGATAAATAAAAGCAGCAGTTAAAGTATAATTATGCTAATTTAATTAAATTTGCTTTGAATGGATTATCAAAAGCTTTGACAAAATCCACTAAAAGGAGTCATTAAAACAAAAAATGTACTGCCATTTTTTTTTCTAGTTCAAAGAAAATACCATTAAATTTTGAAATCACCACACATATATAATAAGAAAATGACACATCTAGAATTAAGTTTGTCATCAGCAAAATTTGTCCTGATTTCATCCTCTTCTTCTTCTTTAGCCCTGCAGATACAAATAAACATTGAATTAAAAATTGATTTTGAAATAATTTTCAAAAAATAGCAGTTGAGTAGTTGAAGATAACAACAAAATGAACGAAACTATAATATGAGTTGAGTTTATTCATTAAGCAATATAAATAAATAAGTTCTACTTGATCAATATAGAATCCTGTATCCAAATTCTACAACTTGATCATTGATTTTAATATAATCAAAGAGCACTATGATGAAACAAAATTAGTGGTTAAAAAAAAAAAAGAGGAGGATAAAAAGTAAGATTTGCCATAACTAGAGAGTACTCATCCAGTATTTGGATGGCCATGTCCCTAAGCAAGTCATGCATCTTGATAGCACTACCACCATCAATTCTTTCCAATAAGTTGACATTTTCTAGTCTATCAAGAATTGAGTGGCCTTTGTCGAGTGTTGCTTGCCTGTTTATCTCTTTAATTATCCCCTCCTCGATAAACGACTCTATCAACACCCCCCTTTCAATCTTATGATGTTCATCAAATAATGCACAATATACGAAACATTGTTGTGCTGAATTATCTAAACAATCATAACTCAATCTTAATATCTGGAACATCTGATCTTCCATGTGCCAAAAATTTGATTCTTTCAATCTCTTCAATGTAATCCTCCACTCATGTAGGTCATCCACTCCCTTCAAACTTTCTGCTAATGTAACAATTCCCAAAGGCAAACCAGCACATTCCCTTGCAACATCTACAGCAATTCGTTCCACTTCTGGAGAAAGTGGTTTGTCATGTCCAAGCTTCTCCGTGAACAAAGTCCAGGATTCTTCATCAGAAAGAGTATCCACTTTTATATTGTTTCGGCTATTCATCTGCCGACAAACCATTTCTGATCGAGTTGTCATAATGAGATTGGATCCTTTCAATGGGATAGGAATCCCCACTTCTTGTGGCTCAAAAGAGTTCCACAAATCATCTAAAATGAGAATCCATTTTTGTTTATTCGCTAGTTCTTTTGCTAACTTGACAACTCTAGACAGATCATCGTCTTTGCTTGAAAGATCTAAATTAAGATATTTAGTAATAAGATCTTGTAATTCTTCAATCTTGAAACCTTGAGGCACATTCACCCAGTAAACACTATGAGAAATATCTCGTCTTTCTAGAAGTTCATTGCGGATATGTTGCAGCATTGTCGTTTTACCAACTCCCCCCATTCCGTAAATGCCAATGGTTGAGACTTCATCATCCATTAACCAAGACCGTATCACCTTCATGTCTTGTTCAAATGCTCGACCCACTAGCTTTGTAGAGCTGGCACTTGTGCCGGGCTGCACTAATCTTCCACTACTGTTCTCCATTAATCTAGCTCGTTCTGTGGGAAGGAAAATAGGTTTAGGATCAGTTTAGCTTGAACTCCATAAAGCATGGATTATATAAACCAAGAAAGACCAATTGATTGAAACTATTAATGATCCTAATTCCAAAGATTCAAACAATAGTTCCATGTGAAAAACAAGATGGTAAGATAAAAAAAAAAAAAAAAAACAAGAAAAGAAAGTAGAATATACCTTCCAAGCAAGCAAGAACGATGTTGAACTCCAGATGAGATGATTCGATTCAATCAGAAAACGAAGCACAGATCATGAGAAAGGTTTGAGAAATTTGGTGAGGGAAATTGGGAAGAACTTCTTCTTGTTGAAGTTGGTAGCAAAGGGATTCTTAATTTTGGATACGCTTTGAATTTTTGATCAAGAGAAAGGGGAGGAGAGATAGGAATTAATAATGAGACTACGATATTTATATAGGAAGTTATTTATTTAAGGGAACTAATTAAAGCAGGAAGTTATTGTTTTGCTAACAATGACTTCCTGAATTGATTCTCGCTGGAGTTTCCTGTTATTTCTGGCCAAGTGATTTTCCTTGAAGTTTCGATCTTCATTAATTGTTATGGCTTTTTAATTAAAAAAGCCAGAACGTAGTTAACTTCGGTAAGAACGGAGGAAGACGGTGATCAAAGAATACCTTGCTCTGATACCAAGATAAAATTCTGTTCTGTGTTTTCTATATTATTCAGCACTTCTCAATGGTGGCTACATGATAAGTCTGACAAGCATGGTAATCCCGAAACTTAAGGATGGCTCCTATTATTAAGGAATATAACAAATAATATACTATTATATTCTGCACACGTAACAACCAGGAAAGAGATACAAAGGAAATAGACATCTAACAGAAGCTTACCTTTGTTTGGAATGCAAGACATTGTGATTCTGCTAGGATGTGTTTAACAAACTCTACTTTCACTCTGCATGGTCAAAGATTTCTTGCCTAAGTGCTGTCCAGACTTTGAAGCACCTGCTGTTCAACTTGATTGTTTAGAGCTGGGATGGACTTGTATATTCTGTCTTTTTTTTTTTTGTCAGTTCTGTATCACTCTGGCTGAGTGTTGATTGTAACCTCCTTCATGATCTTAATTATCACTGTGTTAATCATCATTTTGTTCATTTATCCTCTAAAAACGACAGTTATTTCTCTCTGATGAAGCAACTTGTTGGGTTGAACTCAGCTCTGTATCTCCCAGTTGATTTAGTATCCAGCCTGCGGGAAATGAGATGTAATCTACGAGTAAAAGAGAGAAGCATGATTTCTGAATGTTGAATTCTACTAGAGATTTTGTCCAGGATTATGCCTTACACAATCCAGATAACTGATGGATGAAATCGTCTGGATGGCCAAAACAGATCCATCAGCAAAACTCATGAAGTCATCGGTGAAGGATAAACGAGGCAATGAGATATTTTTGCATCTAGAATGAAAAGGGAGTAACCCTTTGAATATCGGCGTTGTTAATCATACACGAAAGGACCTCCATAGCGATCACAAATAAGCATGGAGACAATATTTTAAAAAATATATTTTATATGTAATGTCTTTTAATGGTGGTCATGTGGAGGAAATGGTGATGAAATAGTTGCAGTGATTGTGAAAGATAAGATGCAGAGGAAGAGGTGGTGGGGAGAAGGAAATTGTGGTAGCAAGACAACAATGCAAAAGGAGATGATGGTTGAAATAATTTTAAAATATTATAAGTATATTATTGCTCATAAAATATTTTGTTGATTAATTTTCCTATTATAAAATATTCTACGAAACAGGAAAATATTTTCAGAAAACAAATATGGTAAAATGTTTATGCTCTTATATGAATGCAATTGTTCTTCTGTATTTTTCTAATTGCCAATTGATTTGTGATTTTAAAACTGTTTTCACTACAAATAATAATGCATTTTCTTCATTGCAAATGGTACAGAAGCTAAGCAACAAATTATCCATTCAAACTTTATACAAGTTCAGCACAATAAAGTTATATTACTCAGCAAAGCTACACCTATCAAGCGTCAAAATTAGTTGCCTAAGTCTATACAGCATCTTCACAGACTGGGAGAGTGAGCCAATACAGCATCTTCACAGACTCACCATTGATCCCATTTGTTTATGAAGTCATTCCACATTGCCCCCATAATCGATTCTCGTAATGAGAAAGCCATATGATCCTGAATGGAAGAAGCCAGCTGTATATCAGACTCGTCATCAATATCTGGCAATTCTGCCACATCCACTCCATCAACATTAGCAAACAACCAATCATCTTTCCCTCCGCGCCTGATGTAATTATGTAACACGCATGCAGCAATAACTATGTCCCTTTGGACATGAAATCCGTATTGAGGGGCCACTTTAAGAATAGGAAATCGTGTTTTCAGCACATCGAAAGACACCTGAATGGTGTTTCTAAGAGAAGAATGTCGGTGATTAAATAGTTCCTGTGGATTTCTGGGCAGCTGATTGGCACCTCTAAATTCATGAAGGTGATAGCGGACTCCTGGGTATGGAGCAATAATCCTTCCAGATTTGAGTATCCTGTGTCAACAATGTAGTATTTTCCTGTCAAAGAACGGAGTGGGTAAGCAACCCAAGAAAAATGCTAGAGAAAATAGAAGTTCCAAGTTTGAAAGAGAGGGCTTGTTTGTGCGCGAATGCAATTATAGATAACATGGTTTGTGCTGACAAATTATACATGGAATACAGAGAGACCTCAATTCTGGGTAAAGCTACAAACTACTGCAAGTCTGTGTGTTATGTGAGCATGTGCGAGAGAGAGTGAGTGTGTAAGAGAGGGAGAGAGGGAGGGAGGGAAACCTTCAGGTATGATAGGGAAATTCTGATCTGGATCATCAAGGACTGCTCTTAACACACGAGAATCTGCAGCAGAGCCTTCCCAACCCGGATAAATAAATATGAACTGCAAGTCAAATGTACAAGCAGCCAAAACATTTTGTGATAAAACACCTTTCTTATTACGAAATCGAGATTGGTCCTTGGCTGGAAGATGTGCAGGAACATGCATACCATCTATGACACCAATACAATCCTGAACAAAAAGAAATCAAGTAAGTGGCATAAAAACAATGCATCACAAAAGATATAGAATAGTTTTGCAGAGATATACCTTGAAATATGGATAGAATCTATTACTGGACAGAATTTCTGGAGGCGTGGCGATAGGTGGTGGCTGTAGAAACTCACGTGAAAGTGACTTGATTGCCTTCAACACATTATTGAAATGCCGGCTTATGGTTTCACCTGAATGCTGGAACCTTTCCTGGATAACTCTGTTACGCTCGTTATGACCAATAATGTTCAAGAAAATTGCCAGCTGCTCCTCTATCATAACACCTGCAGTATCACGAAGCATGCCTCTTTGTCTGAGAATGCCACATAGATTGTGGAAAACATGTTTATCCATCCGAAACATTTCCCGGCATCCATCATCAGGGCCATCCAGCACTTCAGACATAAAACTACTTCCATAAGGCGACGAACTATGTCGAGGTTGCCGAGTTATACTGTTATAGTAGTAATAGCCGGCAGCGGCCGCAACTAATTCCATATTGTCCAATTCTAAGTCGAAGTCTTCCATACTAGCCAAAGTATCTGTAGAAATTGGATTAAAAGGGAGATATACAACACAATGCAAGAGGTTAAATATATAGATAAATAAAAGTAATTTCTCTTGAATGTATTTCTACTTTACTTATTGACCTTCAAAGACAAGCAAGCAGCCCTAGAGACCACATCATGCGGCCAAATTAACCAAACGGCGTAAATTTACAGTTATCTATCATTTAAGAAAATTAAACCGACAAAAGGGCCATCAATCATGAAGTCGAACTAGTTTTGTATCGGGTTTCTTCAGAGTACTTTGTTCGTACATAGCACAACCATAATTAGTAACCAAGGAAAATACAAAATAAAAAGTGGTCAATCAAACCTAATTCAACTAGGGGTAGCACTACACTTTCCCTGCAACCATGGCAACCTTTTCTCACTCTTTAGAGCGATAAATATCTCCCTGGCAATGGGTTTCTCAAATAAATCCAAGGCAAGAAAGTAAATTTGTTGATCAACACCTTGCATCTCATCCAATACTTTGATGCATTTGCTGATAGAAAATTGATCCTCATTCTTCATAATAGCAGCCGCCCTCATTTTGGAAGCAGCAGCAATTTCCAGCATAGCATCCACAATGGCATCACCGGTTGCCTTACGACTCCTCTTCCCACGACCAGAACCTCCTGGCGTCACAAATTGACGCTTGTTGTGTCCATCCAACATGGTGACATCATCTCCAGAGCCCGACGAACCATCCTCATCCACATAAGCCATAATCACTAGGATGAACAAATACCTCCCTTTTAATCTCAGTCAACACAAAATCAACAATTGCTCAAATTCCCTCAAAAAATCCAGAAAATAAATATATACGAAATTTTATCTAACAAGGTTCAGCAAATTAAGAAGTAACCAAACAGTGCAAAGTACAAAAAGGGATCACACCTTTTTTTTCTCATTTTTATTCTATTTCACTAATTCCATCCAATCAAACAATGATATTTGATAAAAGAAAATATTAGAGAACAAAAAAATAAAACACCCCTTAATTTTCCTATTTCTGTTACTGGGAAAATGTCAAAATCCTTACTTTCTACTCCTCTTCTAAGTAACCCAACAATGCATTAAAAAAATCACAAAAAATAAATAAAAACAAAGAACAAAACGAGTACTTCAGTCGGAGAGCATGAACTAAGCAATTTTACATCAAAGGGAAGGGAAAGAGCTCACCTTTACAGTGATTATGAGTATGTTTATGCATTTGATCGAGGAATCAGAAGGTGACAAGGCAATTTCAAGGGTTTACAGAAGGGTGACAAAGAGGGGGAAAACCCTTTTCTTCGAGGCCTACTCCAATTTAGAAGCCCAAGCCTTTCTATCAAGTGCAAAATATTTTGTTAGCCCAAGTTTGTATTTTTCCTACAAATTTTGTGAAAAAAATAATTTTAGAAATATTGTTTTGAAGAAATTGATATAATGAGGGCTACAATGGATTTGAAAAGTTTTTAAAAAATAAATTTAGATTTTATAAATATTTTATTTTCTTAACTAATTAAAATTAATTTTTAATTAAATATACTCAAAATGTTTAAGAGTAATACAAAAAATAATTCATAAATTATATTTAATAATATGATAAAAATAGATATATAAAAAGCTAGAAAACCGTGTTTAATTACATTTGTGCATTGTTTCTTTCACAATCTATTTGAGTCCTAATATTCCAAAAAAAAAAAAAAGGCATTCCCAAATACTAGTTTAATATTAGATTTTTTTTACTTTTATATTAAAAAACAATTATCTATTTTTAGTGTTTGACATCTTAACTAAGCTACTGTTTTTAGATACTTTTAAAACATTAAATTTTTTTATAATTTTTATATGCAAAAAAAAAAAAGAATTTTAAAAACAATATTTTCATATATTTTAAAACAAAAATTATTTTTTAAAATCACTCGAAAATAAAAAGTACTCTCAAACTAGCACTAAATTATTTTTGGGCCATCAAAATCCAAAAAACCAATAATTTCAAAGACTATCCTCTAAAATTTAGGGTTGGGACAAAATTCCCAATAAAGCCGTCCTAATTGAAACCAACTGCCTATACAAGTCCCTCACTCTTTTCTCTAAAATTCTAATCTCATCCTCTAATTTCCCACAACTTCTATCCAACTCCTCAACAGCCTCTCTTTGCCTTGTAGCTCCAATATGATTCTTCCTCCTCAGTTCCCCTACCAATGCCATTGTCTGTTGCAATTCTGAGAGCATGGCTGGGCTACGTTTTTCACCTTCTTGGTGATCGTTTTCCCTCTCCACTTGATTTTGCAGCTCTCTTAAAGAACGTGACCATGAAGAAGTGATTATTGGCTTATACTGAGATGTTATTAAGCTATGCTTTGATGATTTAGATGACAGAGCTAGTCCAAGAATTTGAAACACCATTGATGCCACATCCTTGGAACCTTTCAAGATCTCACCTAATTCTCCCATGTCCTGATTTTTGCTGAACCGTAGGGGGCTAGCTTTTTCTTACTCGATAATTTCTTCAAGCTGCTCCAACCTGATCTGGACTTGTGATTTTCATGTCTTCACTCATCCTTCTTTCCATAACATCGCATGTCTCTTCTAACATGTTTCTTGCACGAGCTGAAGTTATTGGACTGGGCTCACATTTTCCTTGATGAAGCAAATGTGAAACTACCTTTAATGACTTTACGAATTCTTGAATAACTTGTATTTTCTCCAGCACTTCATTGCATGAATCAAGCAATTTGATGCTGCCATCATCAAGATATTCCTCAATGGATTTTCGACTTGATTCTTGTCGATACAAGGCATCGCCAATATTGGTGCTTTTGAGTGACTCCAGTGCTATCTGGGTGTTGATTGATGCATCAAGGGCATGACTTAGCCAATGCTGATCAGAAACAGTTGGTGGTAAAAGGGTTCCTAACTCTGCCGTGTGTTGGTCAAATGGGGTTATGATAGGCAAAGGAGCGACTGCCGGAGAAGCTGATAACCTCGCCGGATCCCATGGAGAGGGTTCTAAAAATTGATAATGGTTTCATATTTCTTAATCTTTTTCAGGCTTCGTAGTGCTACAGTGCGGGTGGTGGCCTTTGTCCTCTATATACTGCTAATTGTTTGCATGTCTAATTTACACGTGTCAAATAATAAATAATTGCCCACTTTATGTCCTTTTCAATGATAAGCAATAATAACATGAAATGAAAGTGAGAGGTAACATGATAGAAAATTCGTGGAAGAGACGCAACCAGAAATGTCATGATAATAAATGTTAGGTTTATTTTTATATATTTTAAAATATTTTTAAAAAGTTTAAATTTTAAATTTTTTTATTTTTATTTTTATGTTTTCAGATCATTTTGAAGTGTTGATTAAAAATAATTTTTAAAAATAAATAAATAAATATTATTTAATATATTTTCAAATAAAAATATTTTAAAAATTAATAACTGTTACGATAATACTATCAAATACTCTCATAAAGAGATAATATATATGAAATCATTATTAGAATTAATTTTATAGATAAGATTTTGTATTAAAATAAATATTTGAAATGATACGAAGAACTTCATAATGAAATAGACACAAAGTCTATTGTTAATACTTTCATTTTTTAAATCAAAAAAAAAAAAGATTTAGCATAACTTAATTATAAGTTTATACAAGTTTTAATTTTAAAGTATTTATGTTAACGAGCTAACATAAACTATTTTTTAAATATTTTTTTAATAATTTAAATTTTTAAATTAAAATAATTTATTGATAGCAATAATAGCTCATTTACACAATTATTATTATTATTATTATATTCTTTTAACAGTGAAAGTGCATGATCCTAGTTTCTATATTGCATTTTTTATTTATTTTTAATAAATTATTCATGTACAAACTTTTATATTTATAGAAGATTATTTCTCCATATATTAATTTTTAAGATTTGATTTCAAATAATAAGGTGAATTGCAATTAAAACATCACATAACTAAACCTCCAGGATTAGACTGTGAATAAGATGGTTCTATTCCGATAAACTCCCACGAATTTTGACCCAATAATTGCAGTGATGATTGATATAATTATAACATGTCTTGGATACTGGTTCATCAAGAAACTTTTTAATAAATTTTAAATTAATAAGGAAATATGCTTTTCTATGACTTTATTTTGTCTCTCTCTCTTGTCACCGACTGCTAAAATTAAAGCCTTTTATTTATACGGATTATGATTTAAAGATAAGCTCAGCTAGTAGTGCTAGTGTATAGTTTAATACTATTAATTAAATTAAGGTAATTAAGGAAATAGAGATCTTTTCATTTTGTTTTTCTTTGTATTGTTTCTTCTATAATAACTCTTTTTATTAGTTGTGTAGTTATTTTCTAAATAACTAACAGCTAGTCTTCAATGATTAGAACAAAAGCAAGAAGAAGAAGAAGAAGAAGACGAAGAAGCAACTTGGATACAACAACGAAGATAGTGTGTACAATTATTAGAGGCATTACCCCAAAAATAAGAACAAGCGATATCATTGAGTGAGAATGATGGGATATTGTAACAAATATTTGACAAAACAATGCAATAAATAGAATGTCCAGCACCAAAGGTATATTTGTGTGGATTAGGTTGATCCAACATGCACTATTTAGAAATGTTTACATCATAGATATAAAAACCGGTAAGGGGTTAATTCAGATTTTATCTAGGTTGATTAAATTTTAAATCAACTTGGATTTTTTATCAAATTAGATTAGATTAATGTTTTTCAATCGAAACCAATTAAAATTTTAAATTAATCAGATACTGAATTAATATATCAAGTTTATAATTATGAAATGAACTTTAGAATAACGTGAAGGTGGGTAAGCTTGAAAGAAGGTGGATCTAGAACACGAAAAAAAAAATATATAGCAATGGAAATGAAAAGGCAAGATCTTCCTAAGATTAGTAGTTTGATTAATGCTTCAACATGGTTTTCTTGCACATGGCAAGCGCCCAATGCATGCATTTGCTGATGTTGCCTTCCTGTTTGCCACGTTCAAGGTATATCTGTTTGATAATATATATATATATATATATATATATATATACACACACACACACACTTGCTTTTCATAAAATTAGAAGCATGTAGGGTGAACATAGTTGGAGGAGCTGATGGGAAAAATGCCATTAGATTGAAACCTAGATGCTGATAAAGAATTGGAAGATACTAAGTTACACACTTCATAGTGGATTAATATTATTTTTAAAATGTTAAAAAATATAAAGTATAGAAAATATTTGAATTTAGTGATAATATCATATTTAAGCACTTTGAAGAATAATTATATATTTTAGTTGTCAGGAAAGAAAAAAAAAATACAAACAATGAATCACTGACGACAATCCAATAATAATTTGTTTATATACACTGTATCATGTTGAATAGAACACATATGCACATCTATTTAAATGATGAATGACTAGATTTTATCATCGAAAACATATTATATAACTTTTTAATAGTATAGATATCACCTACTCATTGGAATATATGAAATATATATCAATAACTTTTTGAATAAAAAAATAACATAAAAATACTAAAACTATCTCATGTTTCTTTTAATTATATATCATTAATCTATATCTAAAATTACAATGACAACCCCGAATTATTTAACTTTCTTTATAATATTTGAAAGGAGGGAATAAAAGAAAATGATGCATAATGGGTACATTAACCCCCCAACCGTACAGAAAAGTGTACATAATAATTGCTGATCTTTTATATATATATATATATATATATATATATGGGGGGAACTAAGCTAGTGCATGCATGTATGCTAATTAATTTATTAGCCGGCCAATTAAAGGCATTTTGCAAGACAATTAGAGAATATTTGATCGAAGTATAAGAATCTATTCAGAAACCAAAACGATGGGGGGAAAAAAAGACATTCTTATCGAAAAAACCAACTCTCTCATGGTATCATATAAACATAGAGTGAAAATCGCTACTGTGGAAGTGTTTGATGAGACAAATTGATGATCTATATAGCTCTTGTTGTTTAACCTATAATTTTTTATTTATCAAAAACTAAGTCAGTTTAGTTAATGTTTTTTTATAAATTATTTTTTAATCAACATTAAAGAAAAAAAAACCATTTATCTATTTCAATTACTAGACACATCAAACTTAAACCCTACAATCAACATAAATATTCTTGCCGAAGTGGATTAAGGGTCCGTTTGAGATTGTAATTACGGTTATTTTTAAAAATGTTTTTCCACTTTGAAATGAATCAAAATGATATTTTTTTATTTTTAAAAATTATTTTTAATATCAGTGCATCAAAATGATTTGGAAACACTAAAAAAAATTAATTTAAAGTAAAAAAAATTAATTTGTTTCAAAAATATTTTTAAAACTCAAAAAAAAAATAAACCTGGGAGTTCAAATAAAAAAAAAAAAAACCAGTGCAAAACCGAAATCTATTAGATTGGCAACTTGAAGCGATAGAAGGGGCATGTCAAATTCCTCTCAAGCCACTGTATAATGCAAGTCTTATGGAGCTTATGAGAGCAAGGCAAGCCAGCAACCACAGTGCCGACTGCCGACTGCCATGCATGTTTTCCATTCATCATGGTGATGATCTCCATCATGTATTGTCACCTCCTCCATTGAAACTAATAGCTTGGCTCTCTTGCTTCCTCCTTGAATACCTCTGCACACTCCCTCAGCTTTTGGCTTACCAACGACACCGTATTCAAAAATCCCTCACTAGAAGACATTCTTATGATCTTGTAATAACGCTATATTATATGCTTTCTGGAAAGAAAACTACTCTATGATTTCTTGATTAATTGAATAATTAATATTAAAGCTCTTCTCTATTTATCTATTTATATGGCATTCCTAATCCTAGTTGGAATTGGATTAAATTAAATTAGCGAAGCAAATCTCCTGTGAAAATAATATGGCATTCTTTCTAATCAATGTTTTCAAAATAATATATTTCTTCTAATTTATACAGAAAGAAAATTAATTTCTTGGTGATAATTAATCTTTTTTTCAAAAATTTCTTCTACGAAAAAAATAGGAGCAGGAGTTCAGATACTTCAGCAATCCTTCATGTGGACCGTGGGCCTCTCCCTTGGGCTTTCACTTTGCTTAGGTAGCTTGTCCTAGAACCTGAATAGTTTAGTTCTTGGGGGTTACTCGGCCCTTAGCCCTTTATTACCCAGAAAAGGAAGAGAATCTGTTAAAATATGATACGATTTATTTTTAGTACTTTTTTTTAAAAAAAAATCACAAATACATTCACTTGAACATACAAGATCTGTTTATGATACTATATAATTCTCATTCTCTAAAAATTAAAAATAAATAATGAAAAAAATACAAGTTGATTCATTCATACAAACTTTAATTATGCACTGCAAAACATAGGATTAAGTAATTCATTTAGTAATTAAAAAGATAAGGTTATTTATTTATTTATTCATTATTATCATTATTTTCAGGCTCAAATTTTGAAACCAATTGTAAAAAAAAAAAATTCTATCAATTAAATTTCTTCATGTATTATTTTTACATGAAAGAATAAAATAAAATAGAAATAAATAATTGAAAAATAAATAAACCTTCATATATTTTTTTGCTAGTAAAAAATTGACACACATGATGAAATATTTAGGATATCTTGTCATAAATAAAAATTAACCACTAAATAATAACACGTGACATTGAAAAAGAACCTAAGAACCTCTACAAATTTATATTCATGAATAAAAAGTTTTCTTTTAAATAATAAAAAATAATAATTATTGAAGATAAAAAATTTATCTTTGAGCAAAGAAGCTCTATCAAAATCTCTCAAGTCTTCTTCATATGCATTTAAAGCCTACAATTAAAATCTTTCAACCTTCCTTCATCTATACTTGAAGTCTATAAAAAATAAAGTTCTGTTGGATCAAGTCTAAAAACCCCGTAAGAATTTTTTAACAACACTTTAAAAGCAAATCAAATGTACTTTTTAAAGCATTAAATCATAATATCTTACTCTGTAATTCATATCTAAATTTGTGTGTTCTTACAAAACATAAATTTTGGTTTGATTTATAAATAAATAAAGTCACCACATATGAAATTTAAGAAAAAAATCAATGATTGTTTTATTTTTTTGTAAGAATATTTTACATAAAAAATTATACATACTCACATATTTAATAAAATTAAATATTCATACAAGTGTGTATTTAATTTTGGGTGTTTAAAATTATATCTACCAAAAAGATAAAATTTAAATTTCTTTAAAAACCAAACAAATATGAAAATATATTTTAAATTTAAAATCTAATTTAAAATTTTTAAATCATAAAATCAAAATTTTATTTGTCTAATTTGTTTTCTTCAGTTTTCTATTCAAGAAAAGGAGAAGATACTGTTGATTGATTTCTTAATTAATTAAAATTAGAAATATCACACAAGAGATTGCAAGGTGATGTGAATTGGAATTAATAGGGAGACATTATGTATATCTTGATATATTTCTCAATTGTTTTAATCTATTTTCTTATCAGGATGAGAGTATCTAACACAAAACAGCAATAAATTAATTAGTAAGTAAAAAAATATAAAAATAGATCTAAAATATAGATAGGTTTAATTTAATAAAGGAAAATTGGTCAGATAAATATCCCGAGTAATTAAATTTAAACAAAAAAAGGAAAATAATAATTGTGATATATGAGAGAGGTCCGCCGACAAGTGATAGGTTGACCTTTCCTTGGTGTCTCTGCCTGCTCCTCAGACACACAAATAAAAATGACTTGATTATAAAAACATAGTCCCTGTAGTTTATTATAAATATCTAGTTAGTCCTTATGAGTTCAAAACTATATATTTGATCCTTATTATTGTGCTTCCTATCCTTTTCTTCCATTTCATTTTTTCTAATTTTAAAAATAGAAAAAAATGAAAAAAAAAAACAAGTAAATAATATGAAAATTTGTAAGAGAAAAGAAGGTTTTTTTTTTTTAAAAAAAAAACAAAAGGTGTGTTTGATTAATTTTATAGAAAAGAAAAGACATATACAGAAGGAATTTAAACATGCTTAATCGAAGAGATATAAATCAAAACATAAAATAAATATGTATTTAAAATAGTTTTGAAATGAATTCTTTTTTAAATAAAAATTATATAAGACATGTCTCCTTTATCTCCGCGGTCTGTTTTTCTTTTTCTTTTTTATCTTAAGATATTAACCATGTACTATTTAAATATTAAGTGAGTGTTTAATATTGTGATATAATATATTTTTAAAACTGTTTTTGCTTAAAAATATATCAAATAGTTTTTATTTTAATTTTTGATATCAACACATTAAAACATATTTTTAAAAAGTATTCAGAACTAGAAGCTACTACCACACTTCTAAGAGTTTGTTTTGTATTGCGGTAACAATTACTTTTTAAAGTGTTTTTTGCTTGAAAATGTATGAAAATGATATTTTTTTATTTTTTAAATTTTATTTTCAATAACATATCAAAAAAATATAAAAACATAAAAAAAATAATTTTAAACAAATAATTTTTTTTTCAAAAAAGCTTTTAAAATAAAAAAACAAAGGTTAAATACTCTTTAAAATTAAACTTGATTTACATTAGTCAAGGATTATTAAGTAATTATAAAAACTAAAGGGACTGTTTAATTTTTTAAGACTAAAGAAACTAATTTATAATTTACTCAATAAAAAATTATTATTTGAGCCGTCTCTCTTTTCCTCTTCCTTCCTCACAAAAAACACCTCCTCCTCTCCCTGTCTCAGAAAACCCCCAAGACGAAGACCCAGATTTATGGATATTATGATAATCACAAGCAGCAGCAGCACAAGGGTTTCTTTGGATTTGACTGTTACATCAATAAATTTGGATTCTTTTTCTATTTCTTCACCATTTTTTTCACCCTTTGATTGCTTGACCTTCTTTAACAACCTTCCTGGATAGCCAATTTTTCTTCCTTTTTTCATATTTCTGATACCCCATAAGGAAAAACGAGGTACTTTCATCGCTTTTGGTTTGTTCTTGATTAAAAACTTGTTAATTTATGAATACATATACAAGCAATTCTACTTCTTTTATGAATAATAAATCAAGGAGAGTCAAGTCCTCTGGGTGGGGCTGCCTTGACTTGAAACAGAGGCAGAAAGATGGTGAAGTTGATGATGGTAAGGATCCTTTCCAGCTATTGGGGACCTGCCAGTTACTGGGGGTTTGAGGAGGAAGGATGATGATGTTGGTGGTTATCTTCAAAGTCTTTCTCTTCTGTGCTCCAACCTCCTGCTTCTGCTGGTTTTCCTGCTTTAAAGACAGAATGTTAATAATTTGACCGCCAAAGTTGCTGATTTTCTGCTGGTTATAGGGTTTCCGATAAGGTTATTGAGGAGAAGAATGGTGGGAGTGTTTTATTGGATTTGCAGAGGCTGAAAGAGATTCATGGCTGGGCTGATTTTAGCTTGATTGAGGATGTCATGGTCAGTGTGGATAATGATGCTGAAAAGGCTTGTGTTTTGTTGAATGGGATGGTTTCTAATGCTGACTTTGACGAGGATGAGGGAGCAAAATTTAACTCTGGTTTTAATAAAAGTCTTGCTGATGATATTGCTGATTTGAGCTCGACTCTTGAGGATGCTCTAAAAGATAATGATCATAACAATGATAATAACAGCATAGAATTGAGGGAGGATGTAGGTGTTTCCTCTTCAGTTGATGCTGCTGCGAACATGAAACTGATCTTGGGGCACTTGAAGTCTATACCTGTTGAGCCTGAATGGGAAGAGGATGATGTTTACTTGAGTCATCGAAAGAATGCTTTGAGAATGATGAGGTAAGTGTTTGCAATCCCTCTGCGTGTTCCTGAGTAGGATGATATACTTCTTTTTAAATGAATTTCATTGAATGCCTTGTTAGGCACTACTAGGCTGTAGGTATCAAACAGCGTAGTTATATACTTGTCAATTGAAGACAACCGAGCTAGAAACCTATGGGGCTGTGTAGCTCGACTTTATGTTGTCTGGGTTACATCACCTTATTCTCTTCATCATTTAAGTGCCCATATATTACCTCGTTATTGTTCCCATGATTATGATTTAAGATTCATAAAAGTAAAGCATTTATCTTGAAATGCTTTGGTTTGGGAGGAGTTGCTTTTGTTATGATGATGTATTGAACTTTAAGAATGGCAACACCCTGAAAGTCTCAAATTTTTTATTGAAAGGATGTCATGTTTGTAATTAAAGGATGTCTCGTTGTCAAAAGTCACATAGGAAAAGGGGGAGGGAGATACGGTTTCCACTTTGATAGCTATTTGTAAGCTGTGTCAAAATACTGGAATTATAGAGATAGAGTTTCTGGTATTTTGAAGGTATGATGAGCATTTGTTTTGAAGCTATGCCATCTCTTATTATATTGAATTATACTAATACGTGAAAACATTCCTTTTATCTGTTGGCATGTTCTTGGTCTTTATAATGTTTTAGAAACTCATGGTCTGGAATTGCCTATGATAAGTATGTATTATTTGATTTATTAAGGCACATTAGATTTTAGGAATTCTCAAAACCTTCCATTGAACAGGTTAGCATCTCAACATTCCAGGGCTGCACTAATGCCTTTTTAAGAAGGGATCATTTTTCTGCTCAGCAGCACTCATTGAGGGCTCGAGAGAAATGGTCGGCTGCTGAACAACTCAATGCTAAGGCAGCCAAGGAAATTTTAAGCATACGAATAGTGACAATGATCCATGGAAATTAGACTTGCACGGTCTTCATGCAGCAGAGGCTGGTCAAGCCTTGCAAGAACACCTGCTAAAAATCGAGACCCTGGTTCCAAACAATAGGTCAATTTCTCCATGTAGAATAAAGACAAAGAATGGGATTTTACATTCTTCACCATTTGATGCCTTTAGTACTGTAGATGCAGAGAAACTTGGATAAGCAGCAGGCAACATTTAGACAGAGGCCAACATCGTTACAAGTCATAACAGGTATATCACTTACCTCACTGAATATTAATGGATGTTTCTGTTCA